>NC_090617.1:172237-190488 GCF_004359215.1 Bremia lactucae
TTTTCAGGGGCGAGATGAGACATTTTATTGTCTTCACTTCCCTGAGTGGTACCCACTGAAGCAGGGGTACCACAAGAGCTTTTCTTACGAAGGCTTACGCCATCGTCATCACCTTGCACAGAAACACGTGCAGGTGACCGTATGGGAGATCGAACGGGCGATGAGGGATCATCCTCATCGTCGGATCCAAACGGACTATTTACTCGTCTATCAGAATAAGCCCTCTCATTCGAAGGCTCATGGTCAGCCGCCTGACGTCTATCAGGCAACTGTTCCATTCTCCCCGAGTGGCCATTTCATCCGACTCGCATTCGTAGTCGACCTCCAAAGAGGGGTCGTATCACGTGGAGGATGACCACGTGCACTCGCAACATCTAGTGTTGTGCGAGTGGAAGATACTACGGCAGACGTTCCGTCTGCCGCAAGAGATAACAGTGCGTCGCCCGCGGCTGCACGACCGCAGCCGAAGGCGCAGCACTATCGACACCTCACATGAGTGGATTCTTCATGCGATGGAATTTAAAATGATGGTTCTGACCAATCAACATCATTTTAAAAATTAAGAGACTTAACGAGCGCGCCGTTCGCTAAAAGAACGGTCGCCTCTTCTCGCTTGCCATCCTGGCAAAGCGACTCAAACTTCGCCGGTCTCTTTCTTAGAGCCGCGAGTTTCACTAAATTTTGTGATGCACCCGAATCCACTAGGAGGGTCATCACCTGGTCATAGCCTCTTACATGAGCGCTATAGACCAGCAGGGTTGAGGTCCGAAATTTCGAGACCTCAGGGACTATGCTACCCATTTGTTCCACAACTCTGAACTTAGGGGTAGCTTCAGAGTCCGCGTCAGTAGGGCATCCCGCCCCTACTGCGCTCCTGCATTACCCGACCCCTCAGTGGTCGATGCAGAACTCATGCGTCTCGCACACTGGATCTTGCCATCGCCCTTTGGAGATAAGAATTCTGAATATTACTGTATAAAGTTATACACTCCAAATATTATCTACCTTTTAGATAATATATTAATTAACAACCTTTAAGTATTAATTTCATGTAACGACAAACCCCGTTACATCACCCCTCCCCTAAACGACAATCACTCTGACTGTCATTGGATGGAGTGGTCAGTATGTGACCCATAAATAGGTATAGACCATTATATCTTAAATTCCGCAGACTAATCAGCTGTAGAGGTAATCAAAGAGAGACCTACAGATAAGATAAAGATAAGAATTCTATTACATGTTTAGTATTAGATTGTAATTAAGTTAGCATTTACAAAGATAGAAAAAGAGACACTTCATTATATTAATACAGTTTTCATTTTACCCTCTTTAAGCTAGTTACCTTAAAGAGAAGTCTTCCTTTGCACGTACTAAGTGTACGTGAAATAACGTAGGGCACCACTCGCAACTGAAGCAGTGCGCAGTGCGAAGTGGACTTGTACTGAAGCAGTACAAGTCGAAGTGCCCCGTTACACCTAAGTGCACCAAGTGTACTTTACGGGGACTGTGTAACATTATGGCAACTTTGGCCCGTTACATCGCACGTGTTTGCATTAATGGAAGATTTTTTTTTCCAATTAAGCAGGCCACATCAGTAGACCACGACAAATAGTGGTGGGGTGCGTGCCATTAAAGCTTTAAGGTTTGTGACAAGTACTTGCTTTCAATGGCAGAGTATTCAAGAAATATTTTTGTCAGATAAATCTACTATTTTCACGACTATACGATCTTTCAACGTTTCAAAAATGTTTTAATTTGTTTTGTTCACTTTAATTTCTAAAAATAAGGGTGTCGATTGAACTCATATCTTTGACAAGCCAACGAGGCTACTCGTGAGGCAAAGGTCGACCATTTCCAGCAGCGCCGTCTCCAAAAAGCGCTTAAATGAAGCCGCACTTGTCTCCGGGCACACATGATAGCGTGTAATGCTCACATCTATACGGTCTGGCTGCAATGCGTAACACACCCCATAGCCTTCATTGTACATTGCGGAGAATCCGCCCCAGATGGGACAAGACTGAGGACCACCGCTAATGTTGCTCGTAGAAATTAAATACTTTTTGCTGATTTCAAAGGCCCGGTCCGTAAACAGCGACGGTTTTGGCAAGATTCCTGACATCTCGGCCACAATCTGCAATCCCATAAGATGGCGGTCAATGCCGTTTCCCGTCAAACTATTCTTCAACGTTTCCATGTGGACACTAATGGCCTTTTGCAATGCATCCCATTTCACTCCATCCGATACGCTTGACTCCATCAATTTTACAAACGCGAGCGACTCACTTGACAAAGAACGAATGGTTTCCGTCCGTCCATGATAAAATAGCCGCGTGTGCGCCGTCTCGTAAACAGCAGGAACTCGCTTGTGCATCTTGTAATGCGCCAATTGGATAGCTATTTGCATAAAAAAGTCTGGAGTGAGCTTCTGCCGCTTCAAAAAAGTCGTGCCGTAGTGATTGAAATGCATGGTCGCAAGATCACTGTTGAATATCAATTTCTCGACGGCGACGCTGGCACCTTCGATAGCAGTATAGGCGGTATAATCCAATACCCAGGTCAATAATTTTGGCTTCAGCTTAAGCGTCGGCTCCAAATTCGCACGATTCGCAAACTTGGCCTTAAAGTTTTCATTCACATACTTGATACAATAATCAAACAAGCGAACTACTACGAGGGCATCTGCCCAAGCATGCTGGCCATTTACGCCGCCGCGAGCATTCGCGTGAACGATGAGCGTGAAGGGCTTATCGTACCAGCGATTCCGTCCGTCTCCAAGCAAAGAGTTGCGTGCAATCTCATCGTACGTCGAAGCAGAACTCTCATCTAAAGCGACACAAAACAACGCCTGCTCTATCAGGTCAAATGATTGCTTGTTCATGTCGTCCAGTGACAATATATGGTCTCGAGCCTACGGAAATAAGCGTCAGGAACACATAGTCTAGATAAGAAATCAATTTAACATCGTACCTTGGCCCAGTTGGTGCGATTTTCGGACGTTAAAATACTTACTGGCGGGTAGCGGTCCAAGTCGGATAGATTAGTGGCTTCATCTCGGACAAGCTCAAATTGTCTACACATTTTATTTCTCCATAAGCATAGCCACTATTAAATGACTCAATCAGTATCATACCGAAGAATATTTGCGAGAGAGATCTCACTTCCATCAGCATCAAGCACTTGCAATGCCCACATGCAATTGTTTTTAAGCACAATTATGTGCTTGGCGTCATGTGGATACGATACCAACTTGTCACACCTTTCACCAGGAATGACGCACGTATTAAACATACGAGTGTACGAGTACATACACAGCGGTTGACCCATCATCTTCTCCGGTGGATACTTCTCCCTTTACAAGACAAAATCGCCAGATAGTTACTTCAAGCCAGCCTCCCGATAGCTACATTACGTACTTCAGTACGTTATTGCGAAACTTTAGAATAGCGACCGCAAAGATGGAGGCGGCTTCGCATTGACTCATGTCTTGAGGCCCCCAATTGCCAGGAAGGACTCCGTACCAATTTATGTTAATGGCCGATGGGTACCGCGGCTGCAAGTATGCAAAACTTTCCCACCACTCTTCGATCCAGTTACGCTCCGTGTCGGCGCGCTCTTGGAGAATAGCCTGCAGCTGAGGTCCCACGCCATGCAGAAAGTCGTGACACACTGCCATGGTATGATCCAATTCACTGCTCGACAGCAGCGGTTCACAACTCTTGACGTATGTATTTAAAGTCTGCTCGAGTGAGGGCAACGGCAACGACGGTAGCTCGTCCTGAAACTGCATGGTGCGTTCTGTGATTTGTGCCTTCGTCATGGCTTCAGGACTGTTATTAAAAAAGCTAAAGTCGTAATGCCCTGCCTGAAGTTTTTCGTTCTCACGTCAGCTCCAAAAAAAGGCAAGCTTGTCGTGCGATTTGAAAAAGGGCAAAAACATCAGAATGTGGACGATGTCGATAACTGTGAATGTCATTACATAAATCAATTTGACTGACTGCGGTTTCAGGAAGCAGAAAGGAGCATGTGTGAAAATGCACCCAGCAAAATTCGATTATTTTACTATTCGAATTAAAGCTTGTCATGTGTGAGCCCTAATTTGATATGATTAACTAATTTCATGCATTGCATGGTGCTAACGTAGAGCTGCGGAATGACAGTGCAACTGACGCATAGTCTCATTTAGGAATATTCGGCTTACCGTGTCGTACGCATTTCGAAAGTCGAGTAATAAAATACACCTACTACAGTCAGCTTCCATACCCTCTCGGCTATTCGCAGTCGTCAGCTAGGCCATCACTGTTTCTGACATTCTGCGCCCTTAAACGAAGCCCTTTAGGAATCGCTAATAATTCTAGGCAAGCAAGTCTGGACCCGTGTAGCCAGCACCTTCGCAAATACCTTGTAGCTTTTTGCGAGAGATCGGCCTAAGATCCGTAGCGTCATCGATTCGCAGTGGGATAATGAGCGTTGCTAGATAAGAAGGAGGCATGTCAGCCCCACCGAGGGTTTGATTGCTAATAGTGACTCGTGCCGGGACAAGCAGGGAGCCGTATCCTTGTAGAAATCATAATTCATACCGCCTGAACCGGTCGCTTCGTGCCGGCTCAGCTTGATCACAGCAGTGAATTTTCATTCTCTATGATAAGCTACATAAGCATTGCATTGTCGTTCTTGCATGAGTCTCTGCTCAAACGGAACTTTCGCAAAATACCGCCACGGCGTTGGTAATGCTGCCTCATCGACAGTTCGATGACTGAGCTCAACACCGGTGACCATTCGGGGCAAATTTATCTGCTATACACATATTATGTCTGAACTCATGGCGCGCTCGCAATCCGATGACGTTCTGATCGCGTTCCCAATTGGCCTTCTCTCTTGTAAGTCCGCTCAAACCGCGCACCTAACCTGACCAGGTAATTCTCCCGCATCTCGTCCACGTTGGCCGATGTTCACTGCCGACGCGCCAGAAATTGCTGCCGGCAGTGTCGTCTGATTTTTTTTGCGACGAAGCGACGGCTCCGCTATTTTACTCGATTCGTTATCGCTGGAATGGATCAGGTGCACTCCAAATTACCCGCATCCCACATCGCCATTCGTCGGTGAGCATGTCTCCATTGCCTTAACAACTCATCTCGGATCCGGTCCGGCTATTTTGTTAAGATGGGGTAAGCTCGGTGCAGCCGTTTTCGAAACGTGCGCGTGGGCTTTGATACTTGTAAACACAACTCCAATTTATTGTGATCGGAGGATCTAGCCCAGTCTTTTGCGGCACATAAAAGCGGTATATTCTGCTGGCACCTTCCTTGTCTTACTACGTGAAGTGATCCGTCATATCCTTCTCCCGAAGCCAAGTTCGTCAAGTCTCGAATCATGTTAGCAGACCTTCTAAGGTATTGCCAGATCCTCTTGCTCAGTCGGGTAAGGCATGGCGGTGCATCCCACAGGTCACCGGTTCGATACCCATCATCCTTTGCATAGTCCCTAAGATTCAATCGGCTGGGTCCACGGGCCGCCAGCAAGCTAGAGAGACGCAGAGCGGAACTCACGGGCCTGCTGGCAACCCATGGACTTAATTAATCTAATTGGGGGCTCTGCACCCTGTTAAAATTGCTCATCAAATGCTCACATATGCAAGGACTTAAGAAAACTCCACCCGCTCGTCAGGCGCAAAAATGGGTAGGATAGTAACGTCGTGCACAGTAATACTGATGGCCCGCGCATGCCGTCGATCTAAGTTCCACGCCGCTGCTGTCACTGCCGCTGAAGGTGTCAGCAAAACGGCTACGCCGCATGGATACTCCAACAGAACATACGAGTTCGGTTGGGATCGAGCTGCTTGCCCCATAAATGAGGTCGCTCCAATTGTAAGAGCTCAGCTTCATCCTGTGTTGCCACGTGGGTATCTCGTATGCACAATGCAGCTGGGCGTTGTTTCGCTGGTGTACTACGCCATGCCCATCCACAGTTGACTTTTTTCGTTTGGAAAATATAGAACATACGACATTACGTGTGTATTATTTCCTACAAGAGGAATAATCAATTTAATTTTCTATGAGAGGAAAAAAGATAAAGAAGTACAAAATAATTATCTCTTTTAATTTTGACATAAATAGTTCCAATATGTCCAAATCGGGTAATATTGATGCAATAAGACATTTGCTCTATTGATGAGTTGAATTAAGCATCGACAAACGAATAATGGCGTATTTGACCATCTTTCGGTCCATTTTGTTGAATCTGCTCGATCTAAAGCACATTATAGCCCGCCAATTGTTCTAAGACGATTGTGGGGTGTGCAAGGGGGCGCCATACATAGTTAATGATTAATATAATAAGTTCAGTACTAGATAGAAGATCGTTTCGTAGGAAACTAAATATATTAATACAGTTTTACTTTTCCCTAATTCTAATCCTTTCCAAATACCTTTGGTGTAACGGGGTGTATCGTTACATGAAATTAACACTAAAAGGTTGTTAATTAATATTATCTAAAAGATAGATAATATTTGGAGGAAATTACTTTAAATAGTAATTTCCTGAATTCTTATCCATAAATAGGTATAGACCATTATGTCTATTTATTCCGCAGACTAATCAGCTGTAGAAGTAATCAAAGAGAGTTACGAGATAAGATAGATAAGAATTCATTTACATGTTTAGTATTAGTTTATAGTTAAGACAACATTTACAAAGATAGATTAAGAGATACTTAATTTTATTAATACAGATTTCCTTTAACCCTCTTCAAGCTAGTTGCCTTAAAGAGAAGTCTTTCTCTGCATGTACCAGTGTACGTGAAATAACGTAGGGCACTCGCAAATGAAGCAGTGCGAGTGGACTTGTTCTGAAGCAGTACAAGTCGTAGTGCCCCGTTACACGTCGGGCACGAAATTGATCTCGAACCTGGCACCAAGTATTTTGTGACCAGACAATGGCCGTTGCCGAAAGAACAAGTCGAATATATGGATGAGTTCTTCGACAGAGCAAATCGCCTCACTGCAGCCCGACCTTTTGTGTGCGTAAAGCCACAGGTGGATCGCGCATTCATGCTTACAATAAGCTGAACACAGCGACCACACCGACGCAATCGCCAATCCCAAGGAAAGATGTTATGATGAATTCCATGGGATGTCAGCCATTTTTTCCGCGTTGAATTTTAAAGATGGCTACTATTAGGTACTCACGAGAGAGTCTGACGTAGCCAAAACTGCAGTAAGCACCCCAAGCGATATGCTTTAGAAGTGGCTTGTGATGCCCAAGGTTTGAAAAACAAACCGGCGACATTAAACCGAGTGGTGGCTCACGTGATGCGTCAGCACCGTGCCTACGCGCCCCCAATATTTTGACGATGAATTCGGGCATAGAAGAGCCGGGGACGGTTTGACCGAAATAGAGTCATTTAGACGCTGTTGCCCCAGACTTCGGGTGACGCTGAATTGTACGCCAACTCGCAAAAGTGCGTCATTGGGGTCCCCGAGATACCTGTGCTGGGCTGCATCGTAGGTACACATGGTGTACGAGCAGACCCAGACTGAATACAATCAGCAAAGGAATGACCAATCCCACGACACGTGAAGGATTTGCGCCAATTCCGAGAGCTCACTAATTATTTGCATAAATATAGCAAGAATTATGCTGAGCGATTAAGCCTTGTCTGATCTCCTTGAAAAGGACGCATAATGCGTTTCCTCAAAAGAACGAGAAATGCTTTCACACCAGTGAAGCAATCTCTTTATAGAGGCACCGGTCTTGGCATCACCAGACGCGGATAAGCCTTTTAGCGTCGTCTGCGATGCAATAAATATTGCAATCGGCAGCGTGCTCATGCAAAAGGATGACGACGGCGGTAACCCTGTCATTTCTTATCAGTCTCGGCTTTTAAAAGCCGCAGAACTGAACTGCCTTGTGCATGACAAAGAGCTACATTCAATAAAGTATGCGTTTTTTAAGCTTCGAGTGCACCTATTGGGCACCGAACCATTTGTGGTTCACGCATCACTGCGGACCCGCAATAAACTCACCCCACCTCTCGCCTAGAATGGCAAGATGGCTTACATTCTTCTCTGAATTTAATTTTAAAGTTAAATACAAGCCGGATAAGTCCAATGTCTTGGCTGACGCTTTATTGCGCAGACCAGACTTCGAGGTAAGACACCAGGAAAGTGTGTCTAGTGCTAAAGCACAAATTCAGCCGTCAACGTTGGCAGCCATGAAGGCATTCAGTGTAACGGGTTCGTTAGCCTCTGATATTCAAGAAAGCTACAGTCAGGATGAACATTGTCGCCTTCTATTGGATCACTTCGGTGGACGAAAGGTAAATCTTCTGTCGCACCTGAAAGCTAAGATTAATCGATTTAGCTACTGCGATGACCTTATATGGCATCAGTTGTCACCTTTTGATCCCTTGAGAATCTACGAGCTTCATGACAGATTTCAAGCTGATGATCCTTCACGAGCTTCATGATGCGCCATCGAGTGGGCATCTGAGCCGTAAAAGTACATTTTCTAAAAGTGTCGAAATGATTTTGGTTGCCTAACCTATATCGTTGAGTGGCCACCTATATTCGCTCTTGCGAACCGTGTCAGTGCGTTAAGCCTGCACCGTCCAGCAGTGAACATTGAAGCCACTACCAATTCCAACAGATTGTTGTAAGACTGTAAGTCTGGACTTTATATTTGGCATGCCGCCTGACCACAAGGGTCAGACGGGGCTAGTCGTCTTTGAAGGCAGACTGAGCAAAATGGACCATTTAGCACCATGTAAAACATCGATCATAGGCAAGGAGGCAGCTCTCTTGTTCCTGGATCATGTATACCGACTACACGGGAAGCTCGAGTCCATAGTATCTGACCGGGATCCACGTTTTACGTCTGGTTTTTGGTGACATGTCTCGAGCTGCTAGGTAGCAAGCTCCACATGTCGACCGCAGATCATCCCCAGACCGATGACCAAACCGAACGTGCCAATTGGGTCGTGGCGGATCCATTACGCACGTTAGTGACTCCCCTTTGTGGAGCTCGCTATTAATAACAGTGTCCACGCCAGTACGGGTGAGACACCGTTTTATATAAACGAGCTGCGCCATCCTCGGACGCCAACCTCGTTTGTGCGCAGCCCAAGTCTTAGTGGGAGAGGGCCCCTCACTATGCTCGACGAGAAAAAGAGACATAGTCTCGGCAATTTGACGATGCCCCGCGAGGGTATCATCTCACCGACAGAAACTTGCCCTGGTGACCCCCCCTTTAGCAGTGGTTAATAAAACAACGTCCTATGTACGACCTCTCGGCGGTGTCATAGGCGAGTTTGATTCGAAAAGCGTACGCGAGGCTCAGCGCTTTATGGATGAGCGATCAGCCATCACACGAAAAGTCCGTGATGCGATGGCAAGCGCACAGGACAAACAAAAGAATATGCGACCGAAATGATCGCAAATGACGAACGCTTGAGAGTTGTGTAGAAAAATACTATTAAGTACTGCTACCCTACCTAAATATGCAGTTTCTGTACTACCTGGAGGTACTACGAAGTTGGTGCCGCGTTTCATTGGGCCCTTTACGGTAGTAGAAGAGGTTGGAGACCTAAACTATAGGCTCACCCTTCCCCCGTATATAAAGATGCACCCCATCTTTTACGTAGGTCGTCCCAAACGGTATGTAGACCCAAATGATGCCACATATCCCCATCAGTCTAAGGAGACTGATGGTGAAGCCGACAATTAGTCGAGTGTCAAACAGATGGAAGAGATGAGAAAAGCGAAAGACTTTCCTCCGACCTTCTCTTTCCACATGGACGAGGGCTCGGAGAGCGAGGGATACCACGCGCGTAATGCGGGTTCCTCAGCATCAACTTCGTTAAGATGTCAAGCCGAAGTTTCAGGCGTTCGTACCCTGACGATCCTTCGCGCGGTCATCATGAAATTCAAGATCAGTCGCAGGACTTTAACCCCGAGATCCCCAATGCGTCGTTCTGCAGCACTTAACGCCTGCGACTGAATGGACGCGAGTAAGGCAGCCGCGAATAGGTAGGCGAATTTGCTACTCCTATCGGGCGCCGCCTGCACTGATGAATGCCTGTGGGAATCAAACCTTCCTTGTTGGAAGGTTGCTTGCCTACCGCTCCGTGAGGCAGAAGTATCAGATCCTCGTCGAGTGGTGAGGATACCCGAAGAGGTTCGACTCTTAAAAAACGGTCGACGCCCTGCGTATCGACGTGCCCGGCTTGGTGACTGCCTACGAAAAGAAGCATCGCTCCACTAGTCTCAAATGGACTAGCAGAAGTAGCGTAGTGAGAAGAAACAGGGGGTACAGTACCACCCATGATTTCTTTCACACGCAAACGGGCGAAATTAATTCGCTGCGACCGCTGTTTCATCACATCGGAATGTGGTTGAATGCGGCGCAGAAATTCCGCCTCGTATTGGTCGGGCGTTTCATTTGAACGCAACACGACCGGGATCGGGAAAATACGCCCAAGCGATTTTCCCTGAGCCCTCCATGATTGATAGACGCCATAATAATTATGTGCGTCTACAAGAGCGCGCTCTAAGAGCGACGCTCTTGGCCCGTCTAAACGAGACCATTTAGATGGAGGGGGCATCTTTGGAATGCCACCCGTCACATAGCCACGTTTTAAACGACTGGCTTGTGACACCGACTGAGCACGTTCACGTGTCATCAGCGGAGCTTTAGGCTCCGAATCCTCTATGTCAGAACCATTATGGATTATGGTCTGAGCATAAGGCGTTGTGGTTATACCCAACGGAGAAGCGGCTGCGCCTTTATAAGCAGCGTTCTCATTACCTGTCGCTGCGTTTTCCAGTGCAGACGACGAGACAGCATTCGTAAATGTTGCTGTCTCCATGTTGTGAGCCATGAGAGAAGTTTGGATGGGCAATAATGCCGCATCATCATTCCTCATGAGCTCGTTGTCCGCATCACTATAATGAGGTGACGGCAACGGTGTCGAATCATTGTTGTAGTCGACAGTGAGCGACGGATCAACATCCTCACTGTTAAAGTGGGATGGATCCTTTAGACCTGTTAACGCGACAGCCGCAGTGGCTGTCGGCGTTCCGACTAAGGCATTAGACGCAGCCGGCGAATTAACGCGGCGCGCGCGCTTAGTGCGAGGTTGAGTGGGCGTCTTCGCAGACGACCCACCAACGTGGCCCCTTTTAGGTGGCATCTTTGGCGCCATGTATGGAAACACGTGCGCTAGAGTGATCGAGTGAACTAGCGGCGCGTAAAGCTGCTCGCAGATCCTCTCTCCTCTTTGACGAATTTAAAAATGTAAATTCGTTCGTAAAGCGGGGTAGTGTAACGGGCTAAAGTTGCCCTATGTTACACAGTCCCCGTTAAGTACACTTGGTGTACTTAAGGGGATGGTCAATTACTTAATAATAGTAGTTAGACCCAGTACTCGGGTGCGGTTCACATTTGTGACCAACCTTGTGTAATGTGATGCACATGGGTGCATTCACATTAGGAGGAATGACGCCCGGCGTCATCTGATGACGGCTAACGTCATCCGTTACGCGAGGTATCTAAAAAGATACGCTCGCAATACATATTAAGCGTTATCTATCGAGATGACATTTTATTTGGTAAAAATAGGTATTTATATTTAATACGATTAAATATAAATCAGTCTGAAAACTACTTCCTACTTGGTAAGTGCGCACGAGGAGACGGATTTTCGCTTCCGTGACGACACTTAACCAGAGTACTTAGTGCGTTGGGTGAGGTCGCTTCCGCGCCCACCACAACTACCTCACTGCACGCAAGAGAAGCAGGTTTAATCGCTTTCTCGCTGTGCTAGGGTGTGTGTCTAAGTAGAACGTGGCCGCATTATGACGTGCCCGCCTGCATAGGAAGTAAACCCGCTCGAAGGGCCACTCTGTCATGCTAAGACAGAGCTTCGTTCGATATACTACGCTAGCTACCTTTAGCCGCTATTCACCTGATAGCTGTGAAGGAAAGTAAAAAAGCTGATAAAATACTGGCCTATTTAGATATCTGTTTTCGTAAGAACGCTTTGAGGTTCAAAAGATTAATGTTACTGAATTATGAGGCGTTACATTGGAATGTTTCTAAAACATAACATTGAAGCTCGCTCGAAAATGCCACACGGCTAAAAATATTTATGTTTCGAGCACATCCTGGACAAATTTTGTGTATTTAAACCTTTCACACCAACTGACTGTTGTCGAAGTAAACTTAACACAGCCAACAATCTCATATTATGGCTGATCTGGCGTTAAATGCGGCATTTTTCCTACTTCCCTGCGCTATAATCGTGGAACGCTGCGTAGCCGATTGATCACTTATTGGACTGCACCCATTTTTCAAATCAGTGGCGATCCTAGTTTGCCTTCCTAGGTATGCAGCGTCGCACCACTTGATAAGATTATCTTTCATCTCCAATAATTTGCACATTACACAGCGCGCTCCAAGCTATGCTACATCGAAAAAATGAAACGGATCCTGCAAAGCGGTATGTCATGCGCTTCTTTGCATCAAAATATTCGCGACGATGACTTAAATTTTTCTGTAAGTGTCTGGCTAGCTAAGCTCCACCTGCAGTTGACTTTCGCCGGAATGTTGGTCAGTGCTGCTGGTATTGCAGTGTTCATGACGAAACAATTTGGTAGTGAAAGCACCTGACTAAACCCCTTTCATGGGCAGCTCTCGTAACAAGTATTTTTTTTAGCCTGAACATATTTTCAAGGGCTGCTGCTGACTTTTGAGGGCACGAAAGCAAACTGGCAGTGGAAGGATGAAACCATGTGCTAAAGGGTGAGCTTGTCTATATCAGTGCTGTCGTAACCTCCTTTACGGTCTGCACACGAGGGCGTGGAGCATTTAATTTTCCACCCCGGGACAGCAATTTCGGCTCACAGTGCTATTCGTTGCAGAGCACGCGATGCTACTGCGTAAATCAATAATGCACATAAAGTGCGGCTTAAGTGTAACTAAATGGTGTAACCTTTCGCTAATTAAATAAAATGCACACGATGCTTTCAGTAATACGATGTTTAAGAAGCTGGAAATCCCGGTGCTCTGCGGCCTGCTGGGTGCCCCGTGTGCCATGATTGTATCAAAGTCTATAGCTACACCTTCACTCTTTGCCATGCATCCAGCTTCCAACGCATTTGCCTACCTGATTTGCTTCCCAGTGGGTATTTTTGTGATGCAGGAGCGAAAGAGCGTGACAACATTCCAGACTCGGTAGGTAATTTGGGTAAGGGATGAAAGTTGACACTAATGCTATGCTACAGGGAGCTCATGTTAAAGATACATATGTCTTTTCTCATACTGGGAATGCTGCTGCTTAGTGCCGGCGGCGCAGCGGCTTTTATGACCAAGAATGCGTACGGTAAGGACCACTTTACGTCAACACACTCATGGCTAGCGGGAGCCACAGCCGTTTTGTGCACGCTTAACATGGTGGTGGTAAGATATTTTGTATAAAAAGTTAGAAATTTACGCGGTTGCGCAACTGAGTGTGACGTGCAGGGCCTCACTTTCACCTTTGGTGGTAAAAAGACTAGCTGGCAGTGGAAAAATGCAGGCCATCGCATTGGAGGACTTTTAGCATTTTTTGGTGGAGGTATGTTCAGACGCAAGCTAGTAATACACCGGCAAGGAATAATGATTGCAATTAGGTTGCAGTGTGATGCTAGGGATATACAGCGGCAGCTGGGGTGATCTGCATTTGGGAGAAAAAGTTCAGCGCAAGATGGCCACCTCTGTAGCTGCAGCATATTTGCTACTATTTTTAAAATTGATGTCAAGCAAATTCTCATCGATTTCGGTTCACAAAAGCAAGTAAGCGCCACATTATATAAAAAAAAAAACTGTGTGTTTATCGAGTCGAAATAAAATCTTTCACATCTGGAAATAAAATCTTTCACATCAGGATTCTTAATGTAAGAACAATTTTGATTAATGGACATTAACCGATATTGTTCTTACATTAAGAATCCTGATGTGAAAGATTTTATTTCGACAATGATCTTTAAGTCGTAATTTAAATTCGAGACCGATAATTTGTTGAGCTGTATTAAACACAAGTGATGGAAAGGTACATTTGGCAACGGTGCAGCGGAGCTACCTCGCTCCTAAAGTCAAAGGAAGACTTTCATACTCAGAGAGTCACTTACTTCTATTGAACTAATGGGTTTTAATACTCAGGGAGTCGTACAAGCTATTAATGCTTAAAAAATCCTAGTTCAAGGAATTCAGGGGTTCGTAGAACCAAGTGGCAACTAGTGCCCAAGAGGATATGCCTTAGAAAGACTTCTATCTCTTGTAACGGGCTTAAGTTGCCCTAATGTTACATAGTCCCCGTTAAGTACACTTGGTGTATTTAATGGGGTGGTCAATTACTAAATTATAGTAATTAGACCCAGCACTCGGGCGTGGTTCACATTTGTGACCAACCCTTGTGTATGTGATGTACATGGGGCGCATTCACATTAGGAGGGATGACGGCCAGCGTCATCCGTGATGACGGCTAGCGTCATCCGTTACGCGAGGTACCTAGAAGATACACTCGCATTACAATTTACGTGTTATCTATAGAGATGACATTTTATTTGGTAAAAATAGGTATTTATATTTAATACGATTAAATATAAATCAGTCTGAAATCTACTTCCTACTTGGTAAGTGCACACGAGGAGACGGATTTTCGCTTCCGTGACGACACTTACCAGAGTACTTAGTGCGTTGGGTGAAGTCGCTAACGCGCCCACCGCAATTGCCTCACTGCGCGCAAGAGAAGCTGGTTAAACCGCTTCCTCGTTGTGCTAGGGTGTGTGTCTAAGAAAAGCGTGGCCGCATTACGACGGGCCCGCCTACACTTGGTAGCACTTATAATCCTTCCCACGACCCGCATCCCTGCGTGAGTACGTGAAGATGAGCCTCAATATTGATTGGGCTTATTTCCCCCATCTCTCCAAACATCATCGGCAGGTGGCAGGGCTTATGGCGCAGGGGCTTGGTGAACAAGCCCTGGCCAGGCTCCTGGGTAGTCCTCCTGAGCAACATGTTGCTCAGTTGAGGCAGTTTGAGGCATTCGTGCTCGGACAGTGGAGAGCCGCGTCCGAGGCACAGAGCCATCTGCGGCGGAGTCCGTCACTCAGACTCAGGATGGGCTGAGGCATAAGCAGGCTTGGGGTGAGGCTCTCAAGAGGACTATTAAGATGCTCTCTGCCCGGCCGCATCAGCCGAGGCCCATTCGGATGGACCCGCCCAAGTTCGATGGAACTGCAGCGCACACGATTGTCCACTGGCTTTTAGCCGTGGAGCAATGTGGTGTCGCGCAGCTCATCGAGGACGGCAGCCGAATGGTGTCGTTCGCCATGTCGCATCTGCGCGGTAAGGCCTCAGAATGGGCTTACTCGGCGCTTATGGCGGACAGAAAAGCGTTCCCCTCATGAACGATCTTTAAGGATAAGATTCGCGCCATGTACCAGCCGCCAGACAACGTAGTGTTGCTTCAGGCGCGCTTTGAATCGCGACAGGCGAAGTGAAGTCTGCAAGAGTATGTGCAAGAGATGCGCTCGCTGTCGGCGTCCATACAGTAGGTCCGATTCCGGAGCACATTAAGATGCCCACATTTATGAACGGACTACGGCATGGCCCATCGCGACAGGCCCTTTTCAGAAAGGTGCCGTCGACGATGGAAGAGGCAATCCAAATTGCCTTAGTTGAAGAGCAATCCTACAACAGTGCCTCGGCAACAGCTTGGTATGAGCCGTTGGTCGAGAGGTCAGATGCCACTCCGATGGAGTTAGGCAATGCAGACGTTGTCTGTTATAAATGCGGCAAGCACGGTCATATGTGGCTCGCTGATATGCCAGGGTCCCTGCTGGGGGGAAGACGCCGAGCAAGAGGACTCCCTTTCCAAAGTGCGATCGCTAGAACCAGCGTGCGAGACGCATGAGTTCTGCATCGACCACTGAGGAGAACAAGTACCCGAACCGATCAAACGCACGTCTGTACGAGTGACCTTTGGATCAGTCCCTAATAAAGAGGACGGGACTTCGAACGAGGTATTTGATGCCGTCAAAGACGAAATTGCGGAGGTATCCTCAGTTGATGTGCTCCGGCAAGTCTTTAAATCTACTGAGGAGATAGTAAATCTCCCGAAGATGTCGTGGGATCTATTCCTTGCCAAATTAAAGGGAGGAAAAATCCACGAAATAGTCACACCACTTCCAGAAGAGAACTTAGTGGACTGTTGCTCGTCGTCCACAATGGACGAGAGCGTCCTAGAAACGGACGAAAGAAGCGGTTCGCTGCTCAAGGCTGGGATGCCTTGAGAGACAGTCCGTTCTTTGAGGTTCTGAGGAAACATCGCGATGTGTTCCCAGAAGAAGTGCCGAGCCGCCTACCAGCAGATAGGGGCATCGGGCACGAGATAGACCTCGAACCTGGCACCAAGTATTGTGTGACCAGGCAATGACCGTTCCCGAAAGAACAAGTCGATTATATCGATGAGTTCTTCGACAAGCGAGCCAAGGCGGGACATGTGCGTGAGAGCAAATCGCACTGCAGCCCGACCTTTTGTGTGCGTAAAGTCACAGATGGATGGCGCGTGGTTCATGCTTACAATAAGCTGAACACGGCGACCATACCGGCACAAACGCCAATCCCGCGGAAAGATGTCTTTTTGAACTCCATGGAAAGTCAACTATCTTTTCCGCGTTGGATTTGAAGGATGGCTACTATCAGGTACTCATGAGAGAGTCCGATGTAGCCAAAACGGCAGTAAGCACCCCAAGCGGTATGCTTTGGGAGTGGCTTGTGATGCCCCAAGGTTTGAAAAACGCACCAGCGACATTCAACCGAGTGGTGGCTCACGTGATGCGTCAGCACCGTGCCTACGCGCCTCATTACTTTGACGATGTATTCGTGCATAGTAGGGCCGAGGACGGGCTGAGCGCAATAGAGTCGCACAAGCGTCATTTAGACGCTGTGTTGCAGACTTTAAAGGACGCCCAATTGTACGTCAACTTGCAAAAGTGCGTCATAGGGGTCCCTGAGATACCTGTACTGGGCTGCATCGTTGGTACACATGGTGTACGAGCAGACCCAGACAAGGTAAAATCAGTAAAGGAATGGCCAATCCCACGGCATGTGAAGGATTTGCGCCAATTCCTAGGGCTCGCTAATTACTTGCATAAGTATAGCAAGAATTATGCGGAGCAAACTAAACCATTATCTGATCTCCTTAAAAAGGACACAGAATGGGTTTGGTTAAAAGAACAAGAAGATGCGTTCACATCAGTGAAGCAATCTCTTGTAGAGGCACCGGTCTTGGCATTGCCAGACGCGGATAAGCCCTTTAGCGTCGTCTGCGATGCAAGTAATTTTGCAATCGGCAGCGCGCTCATGCAGAAGGATGACGACGGCGTTGACCGCGTCATCTCTTATCAGTCCCGGCTATTAAAAGCCGCGGAACTGAATTACCCTGTGCATGACAAAGAGCTACTTTCAATAAAGTATGCTCTTGTCAAGTTTCGTGTGCACCTATTGGGCACCGAACCATTTGTGGTTTATACGGATCACGCATCACTGCGGACCGCAATAAACTCACCGCACCTCTCGCCTAGAATGGCAAGATGGCTCACATTCTTCTCTGAATTTAATTTCAAAGTTGAATATAAGCCGGGTAAGTCGAATGTCTTGGCTGACGCTTTATCGCGCAGACCAGACTTCGAGGTTAGACACCAGGAAAGTGTGTCTAGTGCGAAAGCACAATTTCAGCCGTCGACGTTGGCAGCCATGAAGGCATACCACGTGACGAGCTCATTGGCCTCTGAGATAAAAGAGAGCTACAGTCAGGACGACCACTGTCGCCTGCTGTTGGATCACTTCGGTGGACGAAAGGTTTCCCTTCCGTCGCACCTGAAAGCTAAGCTCAATCGCTTTAGCTACAGCGATGGCCTGTTATGGCATCAGCTGTCACCTTGTGATCCCTTGAGAATCTATGTGCCTCATGACACAGATCTCAAGTTGATGATCCTTCACGAGCTCCATGATGCACCATCTAGTGGGCATCTGGGCCGTGAAAAGACATTCTTACGAGTGTCAGAGGAATTTTGGTGGCCACACCTATATAGATGGGTGGCCAACTATATTCGCTCTTGCGAACAGTGTCAGCGCATTAAGCCTGCACCGTCCAGCAGTGCGCCACTGAAGCCGCTACCGATTCCAACCAACTGTTGGAAGTCAGTAAG
>NC_090617.1:192718-198826 GCF_004359215.1 Bremia lactucae
GACAGAAACTTGCCCTAGTGACCCTGCCAGTTTAGCAGTTATCAATAAAACTACGCCTTATGACCGACCTCTTGGCGGTATCATAGGCGAATTTGATGCTAAAAGCGTGAGCGAGGCTCAACGCTTTGTGGATGAGCGATTAGCCATCACACGTAAAGTCGTGACGCAATGGCAGCCAACAGGACAAGCAAAAATAATGTGCGGACGAAATGGTCGCAAAAATAATGAACGCTTTAGAGTGGGCGAAAAGTACTATTAAGTACTGCTACCCTACCGACAAATGTAATTTCTGTACTACCTGGAGGTACTACGAAGTTGTTGCCGCGTTTCATTGGGCTCTTTACGGTGGTAGAAGAGGTTGGAGACCTAAATTATAGGCTCACCCTTCCCCCGTATAGGAAGACGCACCCCGTATTTTACGTGGGTCGTCTGAAACGGTATGTAGACCCAAATGAGGTCACATATCCCCATTCGGCTAAGGAGACCGATGTTGACGCCGACTGTGAGTCGAGTGCTTTCGGGCGAGGAAGACGGTGAAGGCGAAAACTATCGGACCGATGCCCTACCACGAACAGGACTTGGAGATCGAGGGACATAACGCGAGTAACGCGGATCCCTCAGCATTATCTGTTCAAAGAGGTCCAAGCGAGTTTTCAGGCGGTCATAACCCTGACGAGCCTTCGCTCGGACATCAACGAGATCCGAGGTCAGTCGTGAGACTTGACTCTCAAGATCCGCAATACGTCGTTCAGCAGCGCTTAACGTCTGTGACTGAAAGAACGAAGGTAAGACAGCCGCGAGTAGGTGGTCGAGATCGTTACTCCTATCGGGCGTCGCCTGCACTGATGGATGCGGCTGGGAATCAACGCTTCCTTGTTGGAAAGTTGCTTGCCAACCGCTCCGTGAGGCAAGGTATCAGATTCTCGTCCAATGGAGGTTACCCGAAGAGTTTGACTCTTTGGGAACCGATCGATAGCCTACGTATTGATGTGCCCGGCTTGGTGGCTGCCTATAGAAAAGGAGCACCAGCTGAGGCCTCTTCGCTAGTCTCAAATGGACTAGCAGAAGCAGCGCTGTGAGAAGAAACAGGGGTACAGCCACCCATGATTTTTTTATACGCAAGCAGGCGAAATTAATTCGCTGCGACCGCTGTTTCATCGCATCTGAATGCGGTTGAATACGGCGCGTGAATTCCGCCTCGTATTGGTCGGGCGTTTCATTTAAACGCAACACGACCAGGATCGTAGAAATACGCCCAAGTGATATTTCCGAAGCCTTCCATGATTTAAAGACGCCACAATATTTATGTGCGTCTTCAACAGTGCGCTCTAGGAACGACGCTCTTGGCCCGTTTGACAGACGCATTTAAAAGGAGGGGGGCATTTTTGAAATGCCACCCGTCATATAGCCACGTTCTAAACGACTGGCTTGTGACACCGACTGAGCACGTTCACGTGTCGTCGGCGGAGCTTTAGGCTCCGAATCCTCTATTTCAGAACCATTATGGATTTAAGTCTGAGCATAAGGCGTTGTGGTCATACCCAACAGAGAAGTGGCTGCGCCTTTATAAGCAGCGTTCTCATTACCTGTCGCTGCGCTTTCCAGTGCAGACGACGAGACAGCATTCGTAAATGTTGCTGTCTCCATGTTGTGAGCCATGAGAGAAGTTTGGATGGGCAATAATGCCGCATCATCATTCCTCATGAGCTCGTTGTCCGCATCACTACTATGAGGCGACGGATCAACATCCTCACTGTTAAAGTGGGATGGATCCTTAAGCCTTGTTAACGCGACAGCAGCAGTGGCTGTCGGCGTTCCGACTAAGGCATTAGACGCGGCCGGCGAATTAACGCGGTGCGTACGCTTAGTGCGAGGTTGAGTAGGCGTCTTCGCAGACGACCCACCAACGTGGCCCCTTTTAGGTGGCATCTTTGGCGCCGTGTATGGAAACACGTGCGCTAAAGTGATCGAGTGAACAAGCGGCGCGTAAAGCTGCTCGCAGATCCTCTCTCCTCTTTCACGAATATCAAATGTAGATTTGTTCTTAAAGGGGTGATGGTATAGCGGGCTAAAGTTGCCCTAATGTTACACAGTCCCCGTTAAGTAAGTACACCAAGTGTACTTAACGGGATGGTCAGTTACTAAATTATAGTAATTAGTCACAACACTCGGGTGTGGTGCACATTTGTGACCAACCCTTGTGTATGTGATGCACATGAGTGCATTCACATTAGGAGGGATGACGGCCAGCGTCATTCGTGATGACGGCTAGCGTCATCCGTTACGTGAGGTACCTAGAAAGATACGCTCGCATTACAATTTACGTGTTATCTATAGAGATGACATTTTATTTGGTAAAAATAGGTATTTATATTTAATACGATTAAATATAAATCAGTCTGAAAACTACTTCCTACTTGGTAAGTGCACACGAGGAGACGGATTTTCGCTTCCGTGACGACACTTAACCAGAGTACTTAGTGCGTTGATTGAGGTCGCTAACGCGCCCACCGCAACTACCTCACTGCACGCAAGAGAAGCCGGTTAAACCGCTTCCTCGCTGTGCTTGGGTGTGTGTCTAAGTAGAGCGTGGCCGCATTACGACCTACCCGCTTTCACTTTTATAGGGCAATGCGCAAGCCTTAGGAAGGCACTTAACACTTTTAAGATCAAAGGGGAACTGCAATTTATATAATAATAAAAACCTAAGAACCTTATTCTAGGTTATTTAAAATAGATTTTCCCATAAAGTAAATGTACAACAACAACGGTTCTCCAACCGATGTGTGCCCCATTACACCCTCCCTAATCAGACTGTTGACACCGAGTGACAACATTCGCTTCATTTCCCCTTCGAGGTTGGAACTGAAACAGCTAACCATTCGATTGTGTTTTTCTTTTCTTTGTCTCATGACAATCAAGCGTAAGTCACAGACTCTGAGCACCTTCCTCGACGATTAGGGAATGATGGACTTTAAAAGTCACTCTCCATCAGAGGAGGAGGAGAAAGAGCGTCGTTATCTCACGCCTTCTCCTTCGGATGAACGTCGGCGGGCCCCGAATCCGTTCCCAGATCTTGGTGCCGCTGATGACTTAACTGCATTTAGCAGGACACGGGACCCTGAGTCCAACATCATTACGAATCCGCTCGATGAAGAGCAAGAGCATGCAATCCTCATTGAGGAACAAGCTCGTCGTCGAGCTGCCGAGATAGCGAAAGCTAAAGCTCATAGTGAATATAGATTCACTCCGCTTAGTGTGGACGAGCGTCTCATAGAGATAGCGGGGCACAGCTTGGGCATCTGCGCGGAGATCGCGCTCGCGACGCTCTTCATGAGCGATACCTTACGCCACAGGTAGTGACGCGAAGTCAGTATCTGACGCGTTTACGTGATCAAGCCCGTGGGTCTTCGGTGACCTCCATGAAGAAAATTCCGATCGTTTTGTTTCCAAACGATACAAGGAGTGAAAACGAAGTCTCATTTGAAAACTGGGTCCACCAGACCCGCCGCCTTCATAATGTTAGGAATATCAGAGAGTCTGCGGATAGCGCTACTGTTCGTTTGGAACAGAAGCTTCGCTTCGATTTCGCTAAGCTTAAGGCCAAAGGCCAGTTACGTTCGGCATTCATGCCACAAAACGCAGAAAGGTCTAGCCGATATGAGGTGCTTCGGTTGACCGTACAACCATGGATCGAGCCGCACTGAGGCTATAGATCCATTTAATCCCACGTTTAGTGGTGGGAAGCGTCGTTTGACGCGAGTTGACTCTGAGCTTGGCGCTCAAGAACGTCAACGGCGTACGGGCAATCCTGCCGAAGAGGTAACTCGAAATCCCAAGAGTTTTCGGAAGAGGGGTATCCTAGCCGCTTAACCAGATACTGGTATTGACCCTTACGACGACGTCGATCTTAAAGTTTCTCCACATGAAACTGAAGGTCCCCCCGCGCATCAAGCAGCGCGGGAGGGGGCCGAAATTTCGGCGGAAGCATTTGATGCTCTAAGGCACGAGGTGCAATTTCTTCGTGAGGTCCTTGCTCGGGTTATGAGCTCTTTTGAGGCGGTTTGAGACCGTCTTTCAACACTGGAGCGTCAGCAGCCTCGTTTAGAGGGCCAGCTGGACATCCTGTGAGGATGCAACAATCTGCGGCACGAACGCATGTCTCGGCGCAAGCGCCTTCATGTCCACGTGGGGAGGGTCCCGATATGGCTTAAGCAAGCCAACGTCGACACTGGGTGTGTACGCAGCTTGCTGGGAAGGTTTAGCGCATAAGCTAGGCCCTTCTTGACCACGACCGTAAATGGTCCCAAAAAGCGCGGGCGCAGTTTGGTCTCGAAGGCCGCGGAAACCAAGTTGGTAGGTAGTCTTTTAGCGTTTAGTAAACTCGGTCTCCGACCATATAATAATTAATACAGCTTCTGCCTTTGGCATCTGTTTGTTCTTTTTTGTTTGTCTTGGCTATCAGCCATCGTATCCCTTACATGTCTTGAGACACCAAATAGCGTCGCGAGAAACTCGCTTACTTGTTTTCGAACGGTAACAGGGCTGTTATCAGCAAGCCTATCGGCCAATTCTCCCCATCAAGCCCTGAAGCACGCAGTGGTATCGTTAATGGAACGCGTGGGTGGGTGGGACCGTTGACATAGAATGGAGTATAGCCTGTAGAGGCATGTACAGCGTTATTTAACGCAAACTCCACCACTGGGAGCATTAAGTGCCAGCGCTTTGGTGTCTGAGCACACAAACTGCGTAGAACGTCTTCAATGACGCGACTGAC
This sequence comes from Bremia lactucae, assembly GCF_004359215.1. NCBI lineage: Eukaryota > Oomycota > Peronosporomycetes > Peronosporales > Peronosporaceae > Bremia > Bremia lactucae. Next base: position 197,496 of record NC_090617.1, read on the forward strand.
ACGTTCAGTTTGACCATCCGTCTACGGGTGGTCCGCAGTGGACATATCCAATCTGGTGCCAAGCACTCGGAAAATTGATTTCCAGAATTTTATCGTGAAACGGGGGTCCCGAGCAGAGACAATTGACACTGGCAAACCATGTTGTCGAAACACGCGATCAATAAGCCTAGCTGTACCTTCACCATCAACAGAATCCGGCACGGCCGCTAAGTGAGCCATTTTGCTCAATCGGTCAAGAAAGACCACTATGCCGGAGTTACCGGCTGAATATTTCGATTGATCGAAAACAAAATCCATACTAATGGACGTCCAGCAACCTCGGGGAACGGAAAGTCTCGCCAGTGGCGCAGCAGCATGCGCCGAAGGTTTAACCCGTTGGCAAATTTCGCATGTGCGAACATATGTGCTGACCCATTTATAAAGTTTAGGCCACCAATAACTCTGGTTTACAGTGCCGTGGTTTTTTTCTCTACCACGTGAGGCATGGAAGCCCAGCCTCACGTGACAACCGATGCAATTTATACTTTGCACCGGTTGGAGTTCGTTTCTCAAACTTAACGCGATTCGCGTTAAGTTTTTGAAGCCAGGCTTCGCGTCCAATGTCTTTGACATTGCGAATGAACGCGCTCCAGGTTTGCATAAGCGAGACTTTATCTCGCTTATTATTGCCATAAACCATCGATGCTTAAGAAAAGCATCGAGATAAAAATCTATCTCAGCGCGAAAGCTCTTCGCGCTGGGATCAAGGCCATGTAGCTTTGTCGCAATAAATAAAGGATATTTATTGTGAGGAGTAGTTTCTCCAGACACGCTATTGATTAGCCGCTCTGGAAAAAGCCACGGCTTTTTTTCAGGGGCGAGATGAGACATTTTATTGTCTTCACTCCCCTGAGTGGTACCCACTGAAGCAGGGGTACCACAAGAACTTTTCTTACGATGGATTACGCCATCGTCATCACCTTGCACAGAAACACGTGAGGTGACCGTATAGGAGATCGAACGGGCGATGAGGGATCATCCTCATCGTCGGATCCAAATAGACTATTTACTCGTCTATCAGAATGATCCCTCTCATTCGAAGGCTCATAGTCAGCCGCCTGACGTCTATCAGGCGACTGTTCCATTCTCCCCGAGTCGGCCATTTCGTCCGACTCGCATTCGTAGTCGACCTCCAAAGAGGGGTCGTATTCACGTGGTGAATCACCACGTGCACTCGCAACATCTAGTGTTGTGCGAGTGGAAGATACTACGGCAGACGTTCCGTCTGCCGCAAGAGATAACAGTGCGTCACCCGCGGCTGCACGAACCGCAGCCGAAGGCGCAGCACTATC
>NC_090617.1:199537-210588 GCF_004359215.1 Bremia lactucae
TGACCACTCTATCCAATGACAGTCAGAGTGATTGTCGGTAACGGGAGGGGTGATGTAACGGGGTGTATCGTTACATGAAATTAACACTTAAAGGTTGTTAATTAATACATTATCTAAAGGGTAGATAATATTTGGAGGATTTTACTTTATGTAGTAATGTTCAGAATTCTTATCCATAAATAGGTATTGACCATTATATCTATTTATTTCGCAGACTAATTAGCTGTAGAGGTAATCAAAGAGAGTTACAGATAAGATAGAGATAATTCATTTACATGTTTAGTATTAGATTATAATAAATTTAGCATTTACAAAGATAGAACAAGAGACACTTACTTATATTTAATACAGTTTTCATTTTACCCTCTTAAAGCTAGTTGCCTTAAGAGAAGTCTTCCTCTGCACGTACTAGTCTACGTGAAATAACGAAGGGACCACTCGCAACTGAAACAGTGCGAAGTGGACTTGTACTGAAACAGTACAAGTCGTAGTGCCCTGTTACACTTAGCATCATCCGTGATGACGGCTAGCGTCATCCGTCACTCGAGGTATCTAGAAACATACGCTCGCAATACAAATAAGTGTTATCTACAGAGATGACATTTTATGATTGGTAAAATTTGGTAATTATATTTAATGCGATCAAATATAAATCAGTCTGAAAACTAATTTCTACTTAGTAAGTGCGCACGAGGAGCCAGATTACCACTCCCGTGACGACACTTAACTAGAGTACTTAGTTCGTTGGGTGATGTCGCTAAGGCGCCCACCACAACTACTTCACGGCACACGAGAGTAGACGGTCAACCGCGTCCTCGCTGTGCTAGGGTGTCTGCATAAGTAGAGGGTGGCCGCATTAAGACATTCCCGCATACACTTGGTAGCACTAGAAATCCTTCCCACGACCCGCATTTCTACGTGTGTACGTGAGGATGAGCCTCAATATCGATCAGGCTCGTTTCCCCACATCTCCGAACATCATTGGGAGGTGGCATAGCACTTAACGCAGGGACTAGGTGTTGAGGATTGATGAGTTCATCATAAGTGTTGCGCTTTATGCATATGCGTGTATAAGGGAAATATGGCAAGGGATCGTATGACAAGATAATACGTAGAATTTGTGTGTGAAAATATCGTGTGTTGTGGCTCGGGTTCCACGGGTATCAGAAAGTCTGTTCCATTTTATTTTTTTGGTTGGTGCGGGCGTGTCCTTTGGGTCACCAAGTTGATGGTTCACCACTACACGAGAGGGGTACCCGTGTGTTGTGGCTCAGTCGAGTAAGGCATGGCGGTGAATTCCACAGATCACCGGCTCGATACCCGGCAACGACAAATAGTATAACCTTCGGGAAGTGGTGTTTGGGGTTCACCAGCACTGTACCGCCAGACAGTGACGTCCCCCATTTTATGGTAGTCCACATATGTGGGAAAGGGCAGCGAACGATAGGAAATAGTTAATGGTAGAATAAAGTTAACGGTAGGATTGAGATGTACTCAAAGTATAACTTACTTTCCGGTTTGCAAGCTCGACCGTAAGCCCATCTTCAAGCTCATAGCGTTACGTAATTCAACACAAGGTGAACAAGCAACGACTCCGGTTTGAAGATTGAGCCTTTTGACGGCTCAAACTAGGTGCTATGGAGCTACAAGATGAAGATGTACCTCATGTCCAAGGGGTTGTGGGGAGCTGTCTCCGGTGTAGACGCTCCAAATGCAATAAAGGAGCAGTAAGGCGAATACTGGCATAACTTCCATCACGCTTTCCCAGCGCACGCCACGATCGCGCTGAATCTGAGTGACGCGCAGTTGATGCACATTATTGACGCGACGACGGCGAGAGAGGCGTGGGGAAGGCTGGCGAAGTTTCATCGCACACAAGACATGGCGAATCGACTTTGGCCCTAAGAGAGTTTTGCGTCGATCAAGTATACAGCTTCAAGCATCAGTGGTCACGTGACTGAGCTTGAAGACCTAGTCGTGAAGATGGATAGCGCCAACTGCGGGCCAAGTCAAGAGGACGTATGCGTGGTGATGCTGAGGAGTCTGCCTGCAAGCTACAAGAACTTAGTGCAGGCGTTTCGCATGTCGGTGTCAAGTTTTAATTTCAGCGACCTCGTGAGCAAGTTGATTGCTGAGGAAGTGCGGCACAAGGACATGGCACGGGTGGATGAAGCAACGGCCCTTTACACAAGTAAGAGAAACAAGCAGCACCCAAAGAAGCAGCAAGAACGGCGTGCTAAAAGACCGTCAGGAGCGTGTTTTAACTGTGGCAAGGTCGGCCACTTCGAAAAAAAAACTTTCTCTGTACGCTTGTGTACGTAAGGTTTCGAGGCACTTCACCTTCAAAGCAATCAGTGTCACGTTAACTAGTACTGATCAGTACTGGTGAAAGGTGCCCCGTTACACCTGGTAGCACTTTGTAGTCCTTTTAACGGCCCCCACACGTTCCATGCAACATGGACATGTTGGATGAAGAAGTAGGGAGCTTTCGAGCTTTTCAAGAAGGTTATCACGCAATGCGTGAAAGGTTTACTCACTTGAGTGACCTTAAATGGAGAGCGATCGAAAGAATGAGTTTGGTCGTAGGCGGGCCAGCCGTTGGCGCCATGCTGTGCACTCAGGGCAAAGATGAACAGCAAGCGGTCATAGCCGAGTTCATTCAACAACAACTCGACGGGGCCCAAGGGAAAGTAGCCTTGCTTCACCAGCAACGCTCTCAACACACAGTGGTGTTGAGAGAACAGGGTGCTAAACAGTGGAACTGTTGGGATAGTAGCATTTACACGCTGCCAATGAACCGACGCTTCCGCCTCAACCCGAACGCTTAAAGATAGAATTATCTAAGTTTAAGGCAGTCGATGGCAGCTCCATTTTGAGATGGCTCGTCGAATTAGACGACGCCATAGAAGCATGTCGTACCAGTAATGATTCAACGAAGCGAAATTTGGCATGTCCAACTAAGCCGGACGTGGAAAATGTTGGGCCTTGGGGCTCAAACTTCGCGAACCATTAGTTTTTGGGTCGAGGTCTTGAAGACCCGGCTTAGACAAACCTTTTAGCCGCCACGTGCCGTATTCAGGGCCGCTTATGCCCAACATACACGATACCTGGTCAGTTGTATTGTGAATCATCCGATTGATGAACAAACAGGTTTTTGTATTTATTAAAGGTCTTGCAGACATACCTATTTAAGAACCACCTGTTCCGGCTTGAATTAGAGTCGCTCGACCAAGCGATCTCTGTAGATGATTGAGAGGACTCCATCCTAAAACAGGTTTTCGTCCACTCGGGCGCAGATGTATGGGTCCTGGACCTCCGTTTTCTTGTTGTCTCGGTGGACAACAAGAAAACGGAGGTTCAGGACCCATACATCTCTTGTTTTTAGAGAGCGAGATATCTCGTTTTTTAAGTTACAAACGATTACAAAAAAGCAATCGTTATCAAAAGACGGCCACTACGCCTATGCGTGTAGTGCCCTACGGCCAGTGCCTAGAAAAACTGAGCAAAAAGATTAACTCTTGCTAGGAACAGAGTACAACTGCACGAGATCACAGTGTGGGTACTCACTAAACTGTGGAGTTAGATCTCGACGGCTGTACACAAGCACAAGCATCGTCATTGGTCCACCATTGTGACAGACGGATATATGGTGCATGTGGGATTTAGAATTAAATGCAATTCAAACGGATATATTACCAAGTTCAGGGCACGGGTCTCGTGGCCAAGGGATTCACATAACAACCTGGCATTGAATACGTCGCTCCAGTGGCTCGAATGGAGTCCATAAATTCTGCACTAGCATTGCCATGACTTGACAGAGAGTGTTGATGCAGATACAGCAGTTTTTTACGGAGTCGAAGAAAATACTTCCATGGATCAGCCGGATGGCTTCGAAATCTCGGACAAATTAGCTCAAAAAGATATTCTTGGAAAGGCATTGCACGAATTTCCCGACAACGATCACAAGGATAATGGAATTCTTGTTTTTGTTGATAGTTTCAACAAATTGGTACATCTTGCTGCAGTCCCGGAGTCGACCACAGCCAAAGGCTGTGCTCGTGTCTTTGTTGATTCGGTATTTTGACTCAATGGGTTACCCTGTGAACTGAGCTCAGATCGAGACCCTAGATTCACGGCAGAATTTTGACAAACTTTGTTCATATCACTTGTAACACAGTTGAAAATGTCAACTTCTGATCATAATGAAACAAAATGGTCAGATGGAGCGGGCAAACCGTTATTCGATGAGATATTTCGCGGAAACGTCCACTCTTTAAGACTTCGAGCGAGTTCTTGCCGACGTAGAATTAGCCATCAGCAATTCAGTGCATGCCTCTACAAAGCATACACCATTTTTCGTGAAAGTCTTACGCCACACACGTATACCTACCCTATTTGAGAGCACCTCTTATTCAAGGGGGGGCTCGCCCAAGCAAAGAACTTTCTAGCTCTTGCTAATCACGCATTGGTCGTAAGATCATACGAAGGATAATAATCTTGTTTATTAATCAACATTAAAGTGGACAAACTCAGTAAGAGCAATAATGCTCTAACGAGAGAGAGATTTACATCTCCGCAGTGCCTGGTTGCACTGAAAGCAAAAATTAAACCGAGTCGGCAGGTGATTTCCTGCTGGCTAGAGAAGCGGTTGTCCGTTTCGTACAGGATTCCATCGCTGATGCGGTGGATCGACAGAAACGAAACTCTGACAAAAATGGAAGATCAAACATTTTTTCATTTAATGTTAACGACCTCGTCGTACTGTTTACGGTAAACCACCAAAACATGTAGTGGGAAATGAAGGCAATAATAAATTACTGCCCAGGAATGTCGGCCCGTTTCGTGTGCTACATCGCCAAGGCAATGCGTATACGATGGGGCTGCCTCGTCGAATGCGTACGCATCCTACGTTTTTTGTTGGGCGTCTCCGCCTGTACTATCAGTATGAGGCTTCTTCCGATTCCGGATTATACCGGAACGGCCTAGGACATCTATTAAAGCCTTATGGTCTCGGGACAGAGTCTAATTCTCATGAACCAGATGATCCACTCTTTCCTCCAAGGAAGAGATCTTTTGTCACTAGCTCGATTTGAAGGGACTGACGCGTCCTTTCGTTCGCCAGATGATCAGTCGCAACCTACGCACAATTTCTCAACTGGTACGAGAAACATTATCAGCCGTCACCGCTAACTCGTGGTGACGAAATAGCTCGTCCCTCAAATAGTGAAGGGTGTGATCCAAATCATGCTGTTAATTCGAGTTCGTCAAACGAGGTGAACCCGATTTCCTCCCTCCTCCACATCCATTGACGAATTAGAATGGTGAGAAGCGTTTTGTTATTAAACGCCCTCGAACCACCGTGAAGTAAAGAGAGTTCGAACGCGTTATCTCGTTCGTTGGCGAGGGCATCAACCATCGCATGATAGTTAAACCTCGTTCCCAAACTGTAACTCCTCCTACACCTAAAAAAATGCAAGTAGATATACTTCTCTTATGTCACCAATATATAAAAAAGGTACAAAAAGTTCATAAGACTTATAATATGTATGGACAGGAGTAAACAAATTTTAGCTAGTGCTGACACTCGTTTGAGGGGATGGAGCTCAAATGGTAGAGCGCTCGTGCGACAGTACGATGAGACCCATCCTCCTCGACAGAGAGTCCATCAGAGAACGAGCACTTCCTGCGCTCGTAAAAGGATTGGAGGTTCTTAATCCTTGACGCATCTCCAATGAGGATCTTTCAGGAAATATAATTCCTTAGGGGCACAACCTTCTCCCTTAAAACAGCATGGACATGAGTCTCCCCACGAGAGGCAACCTTTGCCTGCTTACAAGTCTCTCACCGATGCCATCAAAAGGCACCGATGGAAGATTCCGTTTTACCCTCACCAGTTTCGTAAGCCTGGATAAGTTAAATAAGGGAATACGGTATCGATCATTAGTCATACCAAACCAACGAGATAGGTACCCCTTAGAGGGCAACCAAGGCTTCTTTTCCGGAGCGAGCCGCAACAAATTGCGGTCCCTCTCCTGTTGATTCATGTTAACGTTAATGTTATCATGGCTCTCGGAGCGACCTTCTGAATCACTCATTTCCTTGTGATACAATCCAGCACCACCAACATCATTTTTCCTTGCATGATCACTTGTTCCTGATGACGCATACTAACGTCGCCAGAGTGATCGCCGCACATGGAGTCACTATCAGATGACTCCCCACCAAACAGGTCCGACTAGTCGAACGACCTCGTCATCACCTCTTCGGTTGCCACGTAAGAACTTAAAGGTTTAACGGCATCCGCCCAAGGTGATCCGGCGGCCTTCACAGTAGCCACTGAGTCGGGCGATAACGGTGACTTAGACCAGTTACCTACAATTGATGTAGCAGATGACTTGTCACTGCCACCTGCAATGACATCAACAGATGACATATTCCCCACGCTAGACGTATTAGCGTCTACTGAAACATTTGCATTACTAGCAGCTGCACTGATCCGTGCAGCTGCCAGATTTGCGGTCCCAACGGCTACGCGCACAGACTTATTCGTCGCCATACTGACTTCTCAACAAAAATAACGCGATAAAACTGAATCTTAATCAAAACCAATAATGCAAAATTACAGGGAAAGACATAACAGTATTCCATTTTACCCCAAATCAGTGACTAGTGATTGTTGGTTAAGGGGGTGGCGTTTCATAAGTATTTTTCTAAAGAGAGTAATAATAAACATTATTTTCTACGAAAGGAAATAAGCAAAGAAATATAAATATTTATCTTTATTATTTATTTGACTTCATAGTGCCAATATTACCAAATTTGGTAATATTGATGCAATAAGACATTAGTTCTATGAAAAATGGTTGATTAAGTTTAAATCAACCTCGCCAATCGTAATAAGACACGATTGTGCGGCGCGCAAGGAGGCGCCAAACATAGATTGTTATTAATATAATAAGCTGCGTAGTAGAAAGAACATCATCGTAACGGGGCACTCTTCACTAGCACTGATCAGTACTAACTAACCTTACACTGATTACAGTGTAGGTTAGGTGTCTCAAAACTCCATGTACACATGGGTACAGAGGAAAGTTTCTAAGCAAAGAAGGGACTTTAGCTACCAAAAGTTATTTAAAGCTTTATAATTAGGGTTAAGTAAAACCGTATTAATATACTTGTTTTCCTACGTAACCATCTTTTATCTACTACTGAACTTATTAAATTAATAACTAACTAAGTATATCGCCTCCTTGCGCACCACACAATCGTGACCTTTAACGATCGGCGAGGTTGATTTGGACTTAAATCAACCAAACACTATAGCTATTGTCTTATTGCACCAATTTTGAAAAAAAGTAAATTAAGCAAAAATTAACAAAGATAATAAATTTGTTGTTCTTTATTCATTTCCTATCATAGGAAATAATATTGATTATTCCTCTTATAGGAAATAATACTGATGAAGCGAAAAACCCCGTTACATTCGTTACGTGAAAAACTATATATATAAACACAGTTTTTCTTTTCTCTATTATAAAGCCTAAGTCTAGATGTAACGGGAACTGCCGACTTGTGCTGCTCCAGTCAAGTCCACTTCGCACTGCTTTAGTGCAAGTGGTGCCACACGCCACTTCACGTTCACTAACACGTGCAGAGGAAGACACTCTTTAAGTCACTTGCTTTAAAGAGGGATTAAAGTAAACAGTATTAATATAATTAAGTTCTTCTGTTTCCATCTTTTTAATACTAACTCAATTATTCACTAATAAAAAACATGTCAAAAAGCCTTATCTGTCTCTCTTTTTTGCGCGCGTCCAGTGCTGACTGGACCACGGAACAAGTAGATTGAATGGCCTATATACTACCAATGATGAAGTTTTCCGAATATTACTATGTAATGTAATATTCTCCGAATACTATCTGCCTTTTAGATAATATACTAATAAACAACCTTCAAGTGTTAATTTCATGTACGATACACCCCGTTACATCACACCTCCCTTAAAAGACAATCACTCAGACTATCATTGGATAGAGTGGTCACTATAAGACCACTCAATTAATAACGATGTAGATTGGTCAGAACCATCATTTTAAATTATATCGCATTCTTAACAAGTCCATGCGGTCAGGGAATGGTGCGGCGCCTTCGGCTGCGGTACATGCAGCCGCGGGCGACGCATTATTGTCTCTTGCGGCAGACAGGGCGTCTGCCGGAGTATCATCTTCTCCCGCAACACTAACTGTTGCGGGTGCACGTGGTGAGTCACCACGTGAATGCGAATCCTCTTTGGCGGTAGAGTACGAATGCGAGTCGGACGAGATGGCCGACTCGGAGAGAGCGGAACAGTCGCCTGGACTTCGTCAGCCGGCTAACTATGAGCCTTCGATTGAGGGAGCTCAATCGGGTTGACGCGTCGCTATAGCATATTTGGTTCCGACGATGAGTATGGTTCCGCAACGCCAGCACCGTCTCCCGTGCCGTCACCCGCATATATTTCTGTGCGTGGTAATGACGATGGCGTAAGCCATCGTAATAAAAGTTCTTGTGGTACTCTTGCTTCAGTGGGTACGATTTATAGTGCAGACACTAAAATGTCTCGTCTTTCCCCTAAGAAGAAGCCGTGGCTTTTGCCCGAACTGCTACTCAGTAGCTTGTCTGGAGAAAGCTACATGGCCTTGATCCCAGCGCGAAAGTTCTTCGCGCTGAGAAAGATTTAATTCTCGATGCTTTTTTCAAGCATCAATGGTATAGTGGCAACAACAAGCTAGATTAAATCTCGTTGATGCAAGCCTGAAGCGCGTTCATTCGAAATGTCAAAGACATTGGACGCGAAGCATAGCTTCAAAGGCTTAACGGGATTCGCGTTAAGTTCGAGAACCGACTCCAACCGGTACAAGGTATAATTGGCATCGGTTGTCTCGTGAGGCGGGACTTCCATGTCTCACGTGGGGTAATCCCTGTTCGTGTTGTGTCGACAACACGAAACGGGTAAAAGATAATGTTTATTTTCTTTCTTCACCCTGGGAAAGAGCTCGCATCTCTATCGAAATGCGCGATGCGATTGACGTTTTGCAATCGATTCAAAAGCGCCAGGGGCGCGGTTTCCCGATGGACCTTCTGACCTGTCTCGTCATACTAACGGACGAACCCCTCAACGTCAACAATCGGCTAGGAACGAGGCTCCCAGCTTGTCATGTGAAGGTGGATAATCGCGCCAGCGAACAAGAAACTCGTTCGCTGCCCCTTCACATCACGGTGGTTTTGGATACGTTCCACAAGGAAACTTTATTTACCGTGAAGATCCACCATTGGTTGCGGCGGAGAAGGAAAATTAGATCAGAATTGTGTGTGAGATCTAGAGTCGAAGATCGACAAACGCGATCGCTACCTCCATGTATTAGAGGAGAGCCTTAAGAACTAGCGCGGTAAATGTCACTCGTTGAGCAGACGGTGCAAGCTTGCTATATCGAACGGTTGGAAAACCGTTCGAAGAGTGCGTACTCCATGTTGGAGTACCAACGGAAATATCACGCCTCCGTAATGAGCTGTCATCAGCTCACCGCGGCTTCGAGGATCTTCGGACCAGACATGAGTTTCTCCAGATTCAGCATTAAAATCTGGTTCGTGACCACAAGAATCTTTTAGGGATTCTTGAAAAGGGTGGTCAGATCTTCCGCGGAAGAACCCGTGTAGTAATGGTACGGGAGGAGGCGACCAACGAAAAACGTAGGATGCGAAAGCATCCTACGTAGCTATTCTATTGTGTATGATTCCTTTTGTTATGAGTATACGAAATGTCCCAATAAGCTTGGGTAATAGTTTACTGCTACCCACATTAGTGACTACACGCTTAGGTAAGTTTACCGTGGAGAGTAGTACTAGGTCATTGACTTTAAATGAAAGAACATTTGCTCTTCAATGTTTGTCTGCAATCCGTTTCTGACGGTCCACTGCGTTAGCAATGGAATCCTGTACGTACCGGATTACTGATTCTTGAGCCAGCAGAAAATCCTCTGCTGACTCTTTTGTTCTGTCTTTTCCAGTGCGCTTTGTGCGCACTGCCATGAGATCTTTCTCATCTTCTTTGTGGATTGCTTCGGCATCGACATCATTTGCGCCGTTGGTAACTTCGACGCGTGATGAGTATGAACGAAAAATGGTTTTGCTTGTGCGAGTCCGCCCCCCCTTAAACTAGAGGATCCCTCTAATTGGGAGAATATGTGTGGATGGCGTAAGCCATTCGCGAAGAACGGTGTATGCGTTGTAGACGCATGCACCGAATTTTGTGGCGAATTCGACTATCAGTAAAAACTCACTCCAATTCGGATATGATTGGACTTAGCCTCGAAGTATCTCTTCGAGGTCGCGATTTACGCGTTCCGTCTGACCATCTGTATCTGGATGATCAGAAGTTGACAAAGTTAGCTGTGTTTCGAGAGATCGGAACAAAATTGCCAACACTCAGTCGTGAACGGTGGATCTCCGTCGAAGACCAGTTCGCGGGGTAAACCCTTGGAGTTTGAATACCGTGTCGATAAAGACACGGGCAAAGCCCGGAGCCGTGATCGACTCTGGTGCTGCAACAAGATGTACCATCTTGCTGAATCTGTCTACAAAAACAAGGATTCCATTGTTTTTGTGATCGTCTTCGAGAAATCCGAATACGAAGTCCATAGATACGGACTGCTAACATTCTGCCGGAAGTGGTATAGGTTGGAGAGTTTACGGGTGCAGGGCTAGGCTTCACTTGTTGACATACCTCGCAAGCACGAATGTACTTGCGCCCGAACTGATACTGGCAGGGCCAGTAAAAGTCGCGACTTACTGTGAGATACGTTTTCTCACTTCCACGATGCCCACTTGTTGGTGCATCGTGACACTCATACATGATGCGCAAGCGCAAATCATTGTGAGTTGGGACGACGACACGTGGAGTGTCGCCGGCAACGGCTGTGTAATACAATAAGCCGTTGCGTGTTGTGTATCGATCGGATGACGATCGATATAAAGCCGGTAAATCTTTAAAAGATTTATCGGATGGATTCAT
>NC_090617.1:214735-225887 GCF_004359215.1 Bremia lactucae
TAATGTTTCATAGTCCCCGTTAAGTACACTTGGTGTGCTTAAGGGGATGGGAGGGAGGGTGTGTGGCTATACCAAAAGGGGGTGTTCCTATACCGGTTCCCTGAATATATTCTCCAAAAGATAGATAGTATTTTGGGAATATTGCTTCGCATATAACATTTGAAAAGCTTATTCATTGGTAGATATAGGGCTTTTTGTCTACTTGCTCCACGGTCCTGTCAGCACTGGACACGCGCAAAGAGAGAGACAGGTAAGACTTTATTACATGTTTTGTATTAGTATATAATCAAGTTAGTAGTAAATAGATAGAAATAGAAGAACTTAATTATATTAAATACTGTTTACTTTTAACTCTCTTTAAAGCAAGTGTTTTGACGAGGGTCTTCCTCTGCACGTACTACTGTACATGAAGTGACGTGAGGCACCACTTGCACTGAGGCAGTGCGAAGTGGACTTGTACTGAAGCAGTACAAGTCAGTAGTGCCCCGTTACACCTGGTAGCACTTTGTAGTCCGTCCAAGGACAACAGTTCTATCATCTTATGTGGGCATGTTAGATGATAATGGAAATACGCATCACGTTTCACGTGATAGCTACTCCTTTCTAAGTGACATTGAAAGGAGTGCGGTCTAACTCATTCGTTCGACCGTAGGGAACGATGCCATCTTGGCCATGCTGTCTGGTTTGGACAGAGATGCCCTCCATTCAGCCATCGCTAACTTCATACAACATGAACTTGACAAGGCGAAGGAGAGGTAGCCTTGCTTAATCAGCAAGCTCTCAACACGCAGAACTGTTGAGGTTACAACAGGTACATACCCCTGTACCTGGGATGACGCTTATGCGTCGTCCCCAAACCTTAAAGATTGACATCTCTTAGTATTGAGGAGTCGAAGAAAACTCCTTTTTAAGATAGTTTGTCGAATTAGACGATGCCATAAGGGCTCGTCTTATCGTCGACGAGCAAATGCAACTCGCATTTACTCAGTCAAATTTGGCAGTCGTGCCAAAACTTGGACACTAGGCCTTAAGTTGCGCGACCCATATGATTTTGGGTCTCTAGATGTTTTTAAAGCCCGCCTCAAACAGACGTTTGAACTGCCTAGGGCTGAGTTCAGAGCCCGATCAGAGCTTTTGAAATCAAGCAAAGCAAGCGTGATGTTCACACTTATGCCCAGCACATACGACTCTTAGCGAGCTGTATCACAAATAACCCAGTATATGAATACACGTTGATTACGGTGTTCATGCAAGGTCTTACGGATGGTCCCGTAAAGACCCACCTGTTCCGCTTGAAGAAGCAATATCCGTTGCGGAACAGGGGAACTATAGCTTGAGACAGGCTCAAGCTAGTTCGTCATCATATCGTCCTCCAAGACGACACGAACTGGAAGGTTCGGAACCTATGGAGCTCTCTTATGTCGAAAGCGAAAAATCTCGCTTTCCGAACAACAAGCGATTGCAGAAATGAAATCGCTGTCAAAGTTAGGACACTACTACGCTCATGAGTGCAGTGATCCACGCCCAGTACCGAGAGGTTCTGAACGTAATTATGGACCGAATGCCAAAAAGGGCGACGGCTGCGGGTCCGACGTTGTTGCGATTTCGCAACAACGTCGGACCGTGGGGCAACACGGTGATCCTAGGTCGAGTAGAGAGTCGACAGTAGAGGACCCGACTGTGATAGCGCAATCAAAGTCGGAAGACGTTGAGATAATAAGTCCTCACGTACTTGAGAAAAATTTATCTCAAATAGTTAATGCCGAAGTGACTAGTCTTCAGCATCCCGAGGGATGATCCCTCGGCAGCCTCTGGAAAAGAGGTCTTAGAAAGAAACCGAGACACTGAATGTCTTGGTTAATGATGGATCAAGAGTAGACGCTTTTACTCTAGATCTGTATGCGACTCCGAAGTTAACTTTGGAGATAACTCAATTACCCACCCTAGAACCGAAGTGATTCTTGAGAAATCTGCATAGTGGAAGAATCAAGCAGATCTGCGTACTCGTCACAGAGGACGAATATGTAACCGATATTTGGTCAGCGGTAATTTTTCCAGAGAACGAACGGATTCTCAGCAGCTCATCGATGGACGAAAGTGTCCTCGATGTGAAGATGCAGATTATATATATACTACTCAATCCTGTGAGTCACTTAAGACAAATCCTTTATATAAAGATTTGATTGAATTCAGGGATGTTTTCCCTGAAGAAGTTCCATACGAGTTGCCTGAGGATAAAGGCACTCGACACGAGATGGAGCTCAAACCGGGCTCGAAGTACTGTGTCATGAGAAGTGGCCACTGCCTCGTGAACAAGTACTTGCGATCGATAAATTCTTTATCGATCGATTAAAAGCGGGCCATGTAAGGAAGTCAACCTCCCAATATAGCTCTCAGACCTTCTGTGTGCAAAAGGCCACAGGAGGTGGCGGATAGTGCACGCATTCAATGAACTGAGAGCTGCAACGGTACCGGCTCAAACGCCGATACCTAAAAGAGACGTAATCATAGATGGTATGTCTAAGAGTACCATCTTTTCGTCTATGGATCTGATGGATTGATTTTATCAGATCCTTATGCGTGAGCGGAACATCTCGTACACAGCATTGAGCACCCCCAGTGGGATGCTCTGGGAATGGCTAGTAATGTCACAGGGGCTTAGTAGCGCCCCTGCAACATTCAACAGATGCGTAACGAATCTGTTGAGACCGGTGCGAAAATTCGCACCGAGTTATTTTGACGATGTATTCGTTCATAGTCGAGTTATGGACGGAAAGACGGACGTGAAAGCTAATAAAGATCACGTTCGTCAGGTTTTTACACTTTTGCGAAAGCATAAGTTGTATTCAAATCTCAAGAAGTGTATATTCGCTGCAAGCAAAATACCGCTTCTTGGATGCATCGTCGGTAAACACGGCGTGCGCCCTGATCCCGAAAAGATCAAGGCAATTACCGACTGGCCAGTTCCAGTCGATGTCAAGGGACTTAGCAAGTTCCTTGGATAAGCGGCGTACTTGCACAAGTACCCTCGCAAGTATGCCGAGATGACCATTCATCTCTCTCGTCTCTTGAAAAAAGACGAGAAATGGCTATGGAACGCTGATTGTCAGCGTTCCTTTGAAGTATTAAGCAAAGCTAGATGCAATCGCCCATCTTGGCGATTGCAGATCAAGACAGACCATTCCATTGTGTCTGTGACGCCAGCGATTTCGCAATCGGCTGCGCGTTAATGCAATATGATACAGATGGCGCGGAGCGCGTCGTCTGATATCAATCGCGTCAGCTGCAACCAGCTGAATGCAATTACCCAGTGCATCACAAGAAACGCCTTGTCATGGAAGATGCACTGACTAAGTTTAGGGTCTATCTCCTCGGAGATAGACCTTTCATCGTATATACGAACCATGCGTCATTACGGACGGCCGTAAATAGCTCACACCTCTCGCAAAGAATGGCAAGGCGGCTATCCTTCTTCGCAGAGTATAATTTCTCCGTGGAATATAAACCAGGACGACTTAATGTCCTCGCTGATGCGTAATCACGCCGACCCGATTTCGAGACGGCTGCGCATTCCAACAGTGAAAATAATCCCACTGTTGAAATACTTATTTCAAGTGTTCCGTCATCAACCTTATTTGATGACATAAAGAAAGCCTACGCAGAAGATAAGGACCTTCTGCGTTTAATGGATCATCGACTGAATTCATCCGATAAATATTTTAAAGATTCATTGGCTTAATATCGATCGTCATCCGATCGATACACCACACACTTATTGTATTACACAGCCGTTGCCGGCGACACTCCACGTGTTGTCGTCCCAACTCACAATGATTTGCGCTTGCGCATCATGTATGAGTGTCACGATGCACCAACAAGTGGGCATCGTGGAAGTGAGAAAACTTATCTCACAGTAAGTCGCGACTTTTACTGGCCCTGCCAGTATCAGTTCGGGTGCAAGTACATTCGTGCTTGCGAGGTATGTCAACGGGTGAAGCCTAGCCCTGCACCCGTGCACTTCTCCAACCTCTACCACTTCCGGCAGAATGTTAGTAGTCCGTATCTATGGACTTCGTATTCGGATTTCTCGAAGACGATCACAAAAACAATGGAATCCTTGTTTTTGTAGACAGATTCAGCAAGATGGTACATCTTGTTGCAGCACCAGAGTCGATCACGGCTCCGGGCTTTGCCCGTGTCTTTATCGACACGGCATTCAAACTCCAAGGGTTTACCCCGCGAACTGGTCTTCGACGGAGATCCACCGTTCACGACTGAGTGTTGGCAATTTTGTTCCGATCTCTCGAAACACAGCTAACTTTGTCAACTTCTGATCATCCAGATACAGATGGTCAGACGGAACGCGTAAATCGCGTCCTCGAAGAGATGCTTCGAGGCTACGTCCAATCGTATTCATTTTGGAGCGAGTTTTTACAGATGGTCGAATTTGCCACAAAAATTCGGTGCATGCGTCTACAACGCATACACCGTTCTTCGTGAATGGCTTACGCCATCCACACATATTCTCCCAATTAGAGGGATCCTCTAGTTTAAGGGGGGCTGGACTCGCACGAGCAAAACCATTTTTCGTTCATACTCATCACGCGTCGAAGTTAACAACGACGCGAGTGATGTGGATGTCGAAGCAATCGACAACAAAGATAAAAAAAGATCTTATGGTAGCGCGTACAAATTGCACTGGATAAGACAAAACAAATGAGTCAGCAAAGAAATTTCTGCTGGCTCGCGAATCAGTAATCATACTCCATTGCTAACGCAGCGGACCGTCAGAAACGGATTGCAGACAAACATGGAAGAGCAAATGTTCTTTCATTAAATCAATGACCTAGTACTCCTCTCTACGGTAAACTTTTTTGAGCGTGTAGTCACCAATGTGGGTAGTAGTTAACTACTTCCTAAGTTCATTGGGCCATTCCGTTTACTGCATCGCAGAGGCAATGCGTACACAATAGATTTGCCACGAAGGATGCGAACGCATCCTACGTCTACGTCGTTATGTTGGTCGGCTTCGCCCGTAATATCAGTACGCGGTTTCTTCCGCGGACGGATCTAACCACCCCTTTCAAAATTTCAAAAGATTTTGTTATTGCGAGCCAGACTCTCATGTTGAGTATGGAGATTCTCATGCCGGATCCGAAGTTCTTTGAAATCGCGATGAGCTGACGACAGCTCGTCACGAAGAGCATGATACTTCCGTTCGTTTTCCAACATTAAGCGCGCACTTTTTGAACAGTCTTCCAACCATTCAATACGGTGAGTCTGCACCTACGCTTACCGCGCTCGTGATCAAGACCCTCCTCCAATACATGGAGGTTGTGGTCAAGTTTGCCGATCTTCGACTCTAAATCCGACACATAGGTCGGATCTAAATTTTCCTAATCCACAATAACCATTGGTGGATTCCCACTGTGGTTAACGTTTTCTTGTGGAACCTGTCGTAAGCCGTTGTGATGTGAAGGGGCAGCGAACGAGTTAAATTGTTCGCTGGCGCGGTTTTCCACCTTTGTATATTGGCTTGGAACCTCGTTCCTAGCTGTTTGTCCGTTGATGGCCTAGTCCGTGAGTATTGCGAGACCCGTCCGATGGATCAGAAGGTCCATCGAGAAACACGCGCCCCTGGCGCGTGTAAGTCGATTGCAAAACGTCAATCGCATCGCGCATCTCGATAGAGATGCGAGCCTTCCCCCAGGGCGAGGAAATGTAATTCAGGGCGAAAGGGAATTAACAACGTTTCGTGTTGTCGACACAACAGACAGGAATCACCCCACGTGAGGCATGGAAGTCCTGCCTCACGAGACAACCTTTGCAATCTGTACATTGCACTGGTTGGAGATCGTTTCTCAAACTTAAACGCAAACCGCGTGAAGTCTTTGAAGCCAGGCTTCGCGTGTAATGTCTTCGACATTGCGAATGAATGCGCTCCAGGCTTGCAACGAGATTTAATCTCGCTTGTTGTTGCCACTATACCATCGATGCTTGAGAAAAGCATCGAGATAGAAATCTTTCTCAGCGCGAAAGTTCTTCGTGCTGGGTCAAGGCCATGTGCCTTTGTCGCAATAAATAAGGGATATTTATTGTGAGGAGTAGTCTTTTCAGACAAGCTATTGATTAGCTTTTCGGGCAAAAGCCACGGATTATTCTCAGGGGTAAGACGAGACATTTAGTGTCTACGATCCCCTGAGTGGTACCCGCTGAAGCAGGGTACCACAAGAACTTTTACTACGACGGCTTACGCCACCGTCATCACCACGCACAAAATATGTGCGGGTGACGGCACGGGAGTCGCATTCAGGTGGTGCATCACCACGTGCATCCGCAACATTTAGAGTTGCGGGAGAAGATGAAACTACGGCAGACGGAACGTCTGCCGCAAGAGACGATAATGCGTCGCCCGCGGCTGCATGAACCGCATCCGAATTTTCCGCACCATTCCCTGACCGCATCGACTTGTTAACAATGCGATAGAATTAAAATTGATGGCTCTGACCAATCAACATCGTTTTTAACAAAGTGGTCTTATAGTGACCACTCTATTCAATGACAGTCAGAGTGATTGTCGTTGAAGAGAGGGATGATGTAAACGGATGTATCGTTACATGAAATTAACACTTTAAGGTTGTTAATTAATACATTACCTGAAAGGTAGATAATATTTGGAGACTATTATTATACATGATAATATTCTAAAAACTTATTCATTGGTAGATATAGATAATTACATCTACCTTTTCCGCGGTCCAGTCAGCACTGTACGCGCGCAAAAAGAAGACAGATAAGACTTTTAGTACATGTTTTGTATTACTTTAGAATTAAGTTAGTATCAAGTAGATAGACAAGAAGAACTTAATTTACTTCATACAGTTTTTAATTAACCCTCTTTGAAGCAAGTGTTTTAAAAGGAGTCTTTCTCTGCAAGTACTAAAGTATGTGCAGTGACGTGAGGCACTGTAATGGGGCACACATCGGTTGGAGAACCGTTATTGTGGTACATTTACTTTATGGGTAAAATACCCTTTTATAATTTTGAAAATAGTAAGCTACTTAAATCCCATTTATTATGGGTAACAAATGTGGTCGCCGCCAGATATAAATCTGGCGGCCAAAATCTACTTTTATTAGCTAGGGTAAGGTTTTTAGATTTAAATAATTAAATAAAGTGCAGTTCCTCTTTTGATCTTAAAGCGTTAAGTGCCTTCCTAAGGCTTGCGCATTGATCTGTAAGAGATAGAAGCCTTTCTAAGGTATATCCTCTTGGGCACTGCCACTTGGTTCAACGAACCCCTGTATCCCTTGAACGAGGATTCCTTAAGCTTTAATAGCTTGTACAACTCCCTGAGCTGTTAAACCCATTAGTTCAATAGAACTAAGTGACTCTCTGAGTCTGAGAAAGTCTTCCTCTGACTTTAGGAGCGAGGTAGCTCCGGTACACCTGGTAGCACTCGTAGTCAACCTACGCCTGAGTCTTTACAAGACTTATTTCTCACGAAAATGGAAGAGGTTTCAGAATTGTCAGAAGCGCAACGCGCCGCTTATGACCAGCTCAAAACCTTGTTCGAGCTTGAGCACGTGGAATTTATTATCTCCCAGGGACCAGAGGTCCTGCATGCAAGGCTTGAAGCCTTTATGCGGTACAAGCCTCCCTGATCGGCAGGTACAAGACCATTTAGCGGCATCTATGCTAACCCGGTACATCTCTGTACCTGACTCAGAGCCGAGAACTCGCCCTCTAACTGTAAATGTGAAAACATTTGAGGGAAAAGAGGGAGAAAATTTCCCTTTTTGGATTAAGCAGATGGAAATGTCCATTGATTCCTTCTTGTTCTTAACAGAACGGCAAAAGGTGGCTATGGCCATTTTTAAACTTGGAGATAGAGCCATGGAGTGGGCACTATCGTGCACCACGTCCATAAACGACGCTTTTTCCACATGGGATTCGCTGAAACAGCAAATGACCAGCATGTTTGCACCGCCTGATCAGGCTTTTCGCATGCGAGCACGGCTCCTAGCGACTCGACAGGGTAAAAGAACCCTAGGGGACTTTGTCCAGGAGCTGAGAACTCTCATTGCATCTATGCATCAAGACCCTGTGCAAGAGGCAATTGTAGTGACCATATGGGGGTCTCAACGAGGAGGTTGCCAGGACGGAATTGTTCCGATCTCATCCGGCTACGTTCGAAGAGGCAGTTGCCATAGTGCTACGCGCCGAGTTTGACTATAAGTCTGCTCGCATTAGCACGCCTGTTTACCGAACAAGCTGTTCGACCACATGTGTTCCATCTAATAGAGCGGAACCTTTGGATTTAAGCCTCGTTGAAGTAGGAGAAAAGGCTCTTCAAGCTGTGGAACAGCATAAGATCATCCGTAGATGTTATATGTGCGGAAGCACGAAACATTTACGCCCCGTCTGGCCTCTTCGGAATTCGCGTAAAGCTCGAAAGAGCTCCAACTCCGACCTATACCAGAGATTTTGTACGGTGCGGGAAAACGTCGATACTCAGTAGGTGCGGGGCGCCCTACTGGGGATGACCTAGGCTCGGTTGAAAACCTCTAGGAGGTGAGAATAAACATAACCTAGCCCCTGTAAGCTCGGTGCTCAATGGCACGGAACGAGAGTAGAAGCCTGGCTGTTGGTCGCTCAAGCGACTGTAAAGAGCTTTGATAGGCCGTGGTCAATTTTAATTGACTCAAGAGCGTCTTGCAATTATGCTCGATGCCTTTCCCTTGAAGGGAGTCAACAATACTTAGAGGCGCTTAGAGCGCATAAAGGTGATACAATCACTGTTCGCTTAGCGACTGGGACTGGGACTCGTGTCACTGTTCTCAAAGTTCCATTGAACTTAGGTATAAAGTTTCTGGACTTTGACAGTACAGTGATTTTAGATATAAAGTTTCTGGACTTTGACAGTATAGAACGCTGTCTCGTCCTTGATTTGGATTCGAGATATGATCTCATCCTTGGTATGGCCTGGTTAGAACACTATGGATCGATTGGAGGTCTAAGACCTAAGGCGCCACGCGCAATGTTCCTAGCAAAGTTTTGGAGAGTCATGAACCCACATTTGGTAGGCAACAAAAGCACTATTGGCGCGGATCATTGAATGTGTCTGTCAGTGTTTTAGACATTGGCATGTCTGAGTTAAAAAACTCTAAGTTAAAAACATTAATTCTGAGCCCGAATCAGCAGAAATAAGTGGAACGGCACGTACTCCGTCGAGTGACACTCGTTATAATAACGATTCACTAAATGCTGAAAGCATTGTTGGCCTAAGAACGAATTATCAAGGGTGCAATATCCCTGCGATACGTGGAGTGGAACGTCTAGTCCACCGAGTATGGTCGGCCGAAGTGGCATCATACTGAGTGTCAGTAGTGACACTGTTGGTGGTTCGCCAGGGCATTTTGAGTCAAACCCTCCTAATGCACGTGAAGCGACACGTAAATGTTCGCTGGATAAGGAAGTTGAGTTACCTAACTCCTTGTCGGATGTCAAATGGACACGATTTCTTGTATAGAACCAATATAGACTGGAAAACCCGGGGACGTGAATGTCCCGGCCTCTAAGAGGTGTATTGTGTCCACTCCAAGACAGGATGGGCACGAAGCGTGTATACCCTCACAAAGTGATACGAGTGAGCAAGTACATACGCTTTGAAATGGCGTAACCGGTAACATTAAAGGAGAACGTAGCCTTCCGGCAATCCCCTCGTTACATGCTCTTTTAGAGCTAGACGAAATGTTGATTGATGAATGCGGTCGAGCCTTAAAAGCTGGTGACTTATCTAAATGGTGGTCATTCGACCTATGGTTGAGTTAAACTCATCGTCACTTCGAAGCTGTCCTGGATGTCACAAAAGCTACACTTAGTGCGCGAAATGGCTCATCGGTCCTTAAAGATCCTACGACTCCCTTTTGTTCCTTAATTAAGAAATTCAAGTTGTGGTATGAAATGACCCACCATCTGTTTTACCTCCGGATAGAGGTGTTCGTCATGAATTGACTTAGTTCGGGAACCAAATACTGTGTCACAAGACAATGGTCTTTACCAAAGGAGCAGTGTGACATCATTGACGATTTTTTCCGTGCTAAGCACGAGGCTGGAATGGTGCGAGAGAGCAAATCTCCTGATTCGACACCGACACTTTGCGTCAAGAAGCCAAATGGTAAATGGCGCATTGTACATGCTCTTAATAAGCTTAATGCTGCCACTATACCAGCACGAACCCCCATTCCTAGAAAGGATGTTCTTCAGAACAATATGGTGGGATGTACAATGTACAGTGCATTGGACTTAGTCGATGGTTACTACCAATTGCTCATGCGAGCTAGTAATATCCCGCTTACAGCGGTTAACACCCCAAGCGGTATGTTATGGGAGTGGCTGGTTATGCCACAAGGGCTTTCCAACGCCCCGGCAACATTTAATTGTCTTGTGGAGCAACTGTTTCGCCCTCATCGAGATTATGCACAGACTTATTTCGATAACATTTTTGTCCATAGTCGTGCGGAGCAGGGTTGGTCGGATATGGAAAACCATTTAGACCATTTGCGAGCAGTGCTCGAGTGCATGCGCACAAACAAATTGTATGCCAATGCATCTAAATGCAGTTTTGGCGCAGACGAAATTTTTTTTAGCATGCTTCATTGGAAAGCGAGGCCTTAGAGCGGATCCTACTAAGCTAAAAGCCATAGTAGATTGGCCGATTCCTAAAAACCAAAAGGATTTGCGTAAGTGGTTGGGTCTCGCCAATTATTTACACAAATATAATGAAAATTACGCTGATATGGCTAGGCCATAATTTAATCTCCTTAAAAAGGATACAGAATGGTGCTGGACTAGCACCGAAAAAATAATGCGTTTCGAGCAGTTATGGATAGTCTTATCCATGCCCCGATCCTGGCACTGCCAAACCCAAATTGGCCTTTCAGTGTCGTCTGTGACGCATCAGGTTTTGCCATTGGCAGTGCTCTGTTACAAACAGATGTTGATGGGCATGAACGTGTTATTGCGTTCGAGTCTAGAAGCCGCGGAAAAGAACTAACCAGTTCATGACAAAGAGTTACTTGCTATGAAGTATGCTCTCGTCAAATTCAGAGTTCATCTGCTCGGCTCTAAGCCGTTTGTGATATATAC
>NC_090617.1:225987-226754 GCF_004359215.1 Bremia lactucae
GCGGAAAGATGTCTTGTTGAACTCCATGGGAAAGTCAACTATCTTTTTCGCGTTGGATTTGAAGGATGGCTACTATCAGGTACTCATGAGAGAGTCCGATGTAACCAAAACGGCAGTAAGCACCCCAAGCGGTATGCTTCGGGAGTGGCTTTTGATGCCCCAAGGTTTGAAAAACGCCTTAGCGACATTCAACCGAGTTGTGGCTCACGTGATGCGTCAGCACCGTGCCTACGCGCCCCATTACTTTGACGATGTATTCGTGCATAGTAGGGCCGAGGACGGGCTGAGCGCAATAGAGTCGCACAAGCGTCATTTAGACGCTGTGTTGCAGACTTTAAAGGACGCCCAATTGTACGTCAACTTGCAAAAGTGCGTCATAGGGGTCCCTGAGATACCTGTACTGGGCTGCATCATAGGTACAATGGTGTACGAGCAGACCCAGACAAGGTAAAATCAGTAAAGGAATGGCCAATCCCACGGCATGTGAAGGATTTGCGCCAATTCCTAGGGCTCGCTAATTACTTGCATAAGTATAGCAAGAATTATGCTGAGCAAACTAAACCATTATCTGATCTCCTTAAAAAGGACACAGAATGGGTTTGGTTAAAAGAACAAGAAGATGCGTTCACATCAGTGAA
This sequence comes from Bremia lactucae, assembly GCF_004359215.1. Taxonomy (NCBI): domain Eukaryota; phylum Oomycota; class Peronosporomycetes; order Peronosporales; family Peronosporaceae; genus Bremia; species Bremia lactucae. Next base: position 226,626 of record NC_090617.1, read on the forward strand.
GCAATCTCTTGTAGAGGCACCGGTCTTGGCATTGCCAGACGCGGATAAGCCCTTTAGCGTCGTCTGCGATGCAAGTAATTTTGCAATCGGCAGCGCGCTCATGCAGAAGGATGACGACGGCGTTGACCG
>NC_090617.1:227849-228401 GCF_004359215.1 Bremia lactucae
CCATCTAGTGGGCATCTGGGCCGTGAAAAGACATTCTTACGAGTGTCAGAGGAATTTTGGTGGCCACACCTATATAGATGGGTGGCCAACTATATTCGCTCTTGCGAACAGTGTCAGCGCATTAAGCCTGCACCGTCCAGCAGTGCGCCACTGAAGCCGCTACCGATTCCAACCAACTGTTGGAAGTCAGTAAGTCTGGTATTCATGTTTGGCATGCCGCCCGATCATAAGGGTCGGACAGGGCTAGTCGTCTTTGTAGACAGACTGAGCAAAATGGTGCATTTAGCACCATGTAAGACATCGATCACAGGCAAGGAGGCAGCTCTCTTGTTCCTGGATCATATTTACCGACTACACGGGATGCCCGAGTCCATAGTATCGGACCGGGATCCACGTTTTACGTCTGGTTTTTGGCGACATGTGTTCGAGCTGCTAGGTAGCAAGCTCCACATGTCGACCGCAGATCATCCCCAGACCGATGGCCAAAGAGAACGTGCCAATCGGGTCGTGGCGGATGTCTTACGCACTATAACAACTCCCAAAGAGTGGAGC
>NC_090617.1:228541-245404 GCF_004359215.1 Bremia lactucae
AAGCAAAATTGCCCTTTGTGGAGTTCGCTATAAATAACAGTGTCCACGCCAGTACGGGTGAGACACCGTTTTATATTAACGGACTGCGCCATCCTCGGACGCCAGTCTCGTTTGTGCGCAGCCCGAGTCTTAGTGGGAGAGGGCTCCTCACCATGCTCGGTGTGAAAGAGTGGCATAGTTTCGTCAATATGACGATTACCAATGAGGGTATCATCTCAAATACTGAAAGTTGCCCCAGTGACCCTGCCAGTTTAGCAGTGGTCAATAAAACTAGGACAGTCAGTAAAGTAAGGTTCATTAGATATATTTTGTAGGCGGGTACGTCGTAATGCGGCCACGCTCTACTTAGACACACCCCCTAGCACAGCGAGGAAGCGGTTGAACCTGCTTCTCTTGCGTGCAGTAAGGTAGTTGTGGTGGGCGCGTTAGCGACCCCACCCAACACACTAAGAACTGTGATTAAGAGTCGTCACGGGAGCGGTAATCTGGCTCCTCGTGCGCACTTATCAAGTAGGAAGTAGTTAGAAGACTGATTTATAATAATCGTATTAAATATAAATACCTATTTCTACAAATCAAAATGTCATCTCTATAGATAACATTTAATATGTATTGCGAGCGTATCTTTCTAGATACCTCGCGTAACACATGACGCTAGCCGTCATCACGGATGACGCTGGGCGTCATCCCTCTTAATGTGGACGCACCCATGTGAATCGCATACACAAGGGTTAGTCACAAATGTGCACCACACCCGAGCGCTGGGTCTAATTACTATAATTTGGTAATTGACCATCCCCTTAAGTACACCAAGTGTACTTAATAGGGACTTTGTAACACTAAGGCAACTTAAGCCCGTTACACCATCCCCCCTTTAAGAACAAGTTTACATTTTTAAATTTGTCAAAGAGGAGAGAGGAACTGCGAGCAGCTTTCCGCGCAGGTATTTCACTCAATCACTCTTGCGCACGTGTTTCCATACACGGCGCCAAAGATGCCACCTTATAGGGGCCACGTTGGTGGGTCATGCCCACTCAACCTCACACTAAGCGCACGCGCCGCGTCGATTCTCCGGGCGCGTCTACTGCCTTAGTCGAAGCGCCGACAGCCACTGCTGCTGTCGCGTTAACATGACTAAAGGATCCATCCCACTTTAACAGTAAGGATGTTGATCCGTCGCTCATTGTCGACTACAATGAGTCGACACCGTTCCGTTACCTCAAAGTAGCGATGTGGCCAACGAGCTCATGAGGATGGATGATGGCACATTATTGCCCATCCAAACTTCTCTCATGGCTCACAACAAGAAGACTGCAGCATTTACGAATGCTGTCTCGTCTTCTGCGCTGGAAAGCGCAGCGACAGGTAATGAGAGCGCTGTCCATAAAGGCGCAGCCGCTTCTCCGTTAAGTATAACCACAACGCTTTTGCTCAGACCTTTATCCATAATGGTCCTGACATAGAAGATTCGGAGCCTGAAGCTCCGCCGACGACAGGTGAACGTGCTCAGTCGGTGTCACAAGCCAATCGTTTTGAACGTGGCTATGTGACGGGTGGCATTCCAAAGATGCCCCCTCCATCTAAATGGCCTCGTTTAAACAGGCCAAGAGCGTCGCTCCTAGAGCGCGCTTGAACCTATTTCCAAAATTACTTGGAAACCTTTGACCACAGGTTTCTGGGGACTTATTCTCGCAATATCTTGGGGATTTATTCCCTCAAGTTTTATTTGGGAAGTAATGCGGTTTTATCATTCCTGCTTCCGCATACCAGCTCCATGTCCAAGACGCGCCTCACCAATGCGCAAAGACTTCAAGTCTGCGGGCAAAATCACAGAACCCACAAATGATCCAGAGTGCCCTAGCATCGTGGGCTACAGCTCGGTTCAGTAAGAAATTACGCAGGCTGGTGTCAGTGGCATCTTAAAGAAGCGCAAGGAGCTGGAAGTCATGACAGAGACTGATCTCGCTGCCAAGCGCCCTCGTGTCGCACACCACCCTCAACTCAAAGACGCCCTGGCAACTTGAATGCTTCAGTGCCAGGCGTAAGAACGTTGCCCTCACGAAGAGATTATCAAGGTTAAGGCTAAGTGCTTTGCTGACCGCCTGGGGTTGGCTGAGGATGCTGACAATTCAATGGATGGCTTCGGAGATTTTAGCAGCGAAACAAACTTCGTTATATGCAACTTCATGGTGAAAATGGATCCACAGATCAGGTAGCACGGAGGCTGCACTGCCTGAGTTCAACGCAACCATAGCTTGATGTGAGCTCAAAGATTTTTAAAATGGTAGCATGGAGGCTGCACTGCCTGAGTTCAACGCAACCATAGCTTGATATGAGCTCAAAGATTTTTAAAATGGATGGAACAGGTCTGATTCATATCGTTAAAAGCATTTTTTATGCGAGACTCATACTGATTTCTTAGGCCTAACCTACAGCATGGTTCCAGATTCGGTGGACCTAGACGTGCCACTCCACGTATCTCAGGGAAATCGCACCCTTGATGATTCGGCCTTCACACGAATGCTTTCAGCATTCCTGTGAATCGTTATTACAACGAGTGTCACTCGACGGAGTACGTGCCGTACCACTTATTTCTGCTGAGTCGGGCTCAGAATTAATGTTTTTAACATTAGAGTTTATTAAGTCAGACACGCCAACGTCTAAAACACTGACAGACTCAGTCAATGATCCGCACCAATAGCGCTTTGGTTGTCTAGCAAAGGTGGGTTCATGACTCTCCAAAACTTTGCTAGGAACATTGCGCTTGGCGCCTAAGGTCTAAGACCCCCAATCAATCCATGGCTCATGGTGTTCTGACCAAGCCATACTAAAGATGAGATCATATCTCGAATCCAAATCAAGGGCGAGACAGCGCTCCACAGGGTCAAAGTCCAGAAACTTTATACCTAAGTTCAGTGGAACTTTAGCAACAACACACAAGTCCGAGTCGCTAAGCGAACAGTGATTGTATCACGTTTATGCGCTTAAGCGCCTCAACGTATTGTTGACTCCATTTAAGGGAAAGGCGTCGAGCATGTTTGCAAGACGCTCCTGATTCAATTAAAATTGACCATAACTTATTAAAGCCCTTCACATCCGCTTGAGCGACCAACAAGCTAGGCTTGTACTAAGGCCCGTGCCATTACGCATCGAGCTAATTAAGGCTTGGTCCTATTTACTCTCACTTCCTAGAAATTCAACCGAGCCTAGGTCTCCCCCAGTAGGGCGCCTCGCATCTACTGGGTATCGACGTTTTCCTGCATCGTACAGATCTCTATTATAGTTCAGAGTGGGAGCTCTTTCGAGCTTTACGCGAATTTCGTAGGGGCAGGCCGGACGTAAATGTTTCGTGCTTTCGCACATATAACATCTACGGATGGTCCTATGCTGTTCCGCAGCTTGAAGAGCCTCTTCTCCTTCTTCAACGAGGCTTTGATCGATGGGCTCCGCTCTATTAGACGGAATCCATGTGCTCGAAGAGCTTGTTCGGTAAATAGGCGTGCTAAAGCGAGCAGGCTTAAAGTCGAACTCGGCGCGTAGCGCTATCGCAACTGACTCTTCGAAAGTAGCAGGATCAGATCGGAATAATTCCATCCTGGCAACGCCCTCATTGAGACCCCCATAAAGATTGTTACGACAGCTGCTTCTTGCACCGGGTCTTGATGCATAGATGCAATGAGGGTTCTCAACTCCTGGACAACGTCTTCTAGGGTTCGTTTACCCTGTCGAGTCGCTAGGAGCCGTGCTCGCATGCGAAAAGCCTGATCATGCGGTGCAGACATGCTAGTCATTTGCTGTTTCATCGAATATTATGAGGGAAGAAGTTCGTTTATGGACGTACTGCACGACAGTGCACACACCATAGCTCTATTTCCGAGTTTGGAAATGGCCATAGCCACCTTTCGTCGTTCTGTTAAGAACAAGGCGGAATCAATGGACATTTCCATCTGCTTAATCCAAAAATGAAGATTTTCTCCTTTTTTCCCTAAATGTCTTCACATTTACAGTTAGAGGGCAAGCCCTCGGCTCTAAGTCAGGTACAGAGATGTACCGGGTAGGCATGGATACGGCAAGGTGATCCTGAACCTGTCCGATCAGGGGGGATTCATATCGCATGAAGGCTTCAAGCCTTTCATGCAGGACCTCTGCGCCCTGGGACATAATGGACTCTATATATTCAAGCCCAAACAAATCTTTGAGCTTGTCATACGCTGCGCGTCGCACCTCTGAAATTTCTGGAAACTCGTTTTTCAGTTAGACTTAGTCTTATTAAGACTCAGGCGTAGATTGACAACGAATTTTACCAGGTGAAAAGGAGCTACCTTGCTCCTTAAGTCAGAGGAAGGCTTATAGACTCAAAAAGTTTCTTAATCTATAGAACTAAACGGCTTTACAACTCAGGGAATCGTAAAAGCTGTTAAAGCTTAATGAATTATAGTTCAAGGAATTGAAAGGCTCGTAAAACCAAGTGGCAACTAGTGCCAGAGAGTATGTTACTTAGAAAGGACTCTGTCTCTCACAGATCAATGGGCAAGCCTTAAGAAGGCACTAGACGCTTAAAGATCAAAAGGGGAACTGCGCTGTATTTAATTATTTAATCTAAAGCCTCACTCGAGCTAATTTAAAAAGAAAATAGATTTCGGCCACCACATTTATATCTGGCGGCGCCCACATTTGTTACCCGTAATAAATGGGATTTTAGTAATTAACCATTTTAAATAGGATAAAAAAGTATTTTACCCATAAAGTAAATGTACCACAACAACGGCTCTCCAATCTTTGTGTGCCCCATTATAGTGCTCCTCGATAAATGGAGTTTACCTTCTTCGTCCAGCCAAATTTTCAGTTCTGCTTGACAACCAGTGCGACGGTCGCTCACTTCCGGCACTATCTGTGGTCTCATATTTCCTGCCTCTGAGAGTCGGTGGCTTTTGCTCCGGTTGCTTATGGTGACTTTCTCCTGGACGCGGTGGGATCGCTCTAGGCTGCTCTTGGAGAAGGTCCAGGCACGCATGCAGTCGTGTCCCTTTTTTCTGTCCGGCCGCCAGTTCTCCCTTTTCGCGATCACTCCGATTGCCGTAGTGTCGATTCCCAGAAAGCATTCACATTCCCTTGTTCTGGCAGTACTGCTCCTCGTACGCAGAGATGTGTGTGACAGACCGTGCCCTCTATTTCCATACCCTATTCCAGGTATCCGTAAAATCGTCCTCATCGTTCGGGTACCGCGCATTCAATTGAGCCCTGTGTGTACGTGAGACAACTGGCGGACGTCTGCTTGCGCAGTATTCCTTCATTTCGAATAGCCTCTGTTGTGGCTCCTTTTCCCCGTCCAGTGCGTTAAAACCTTTACCCAGCACGCTGCCGCACACGGACACTTTCATAGCAGATGGGAATACGTTTTCCTTTGACCAACACACTCGCTGAGTTTTGGGCAGGGTCGGTCTAGCGGTCGGTTGTTGTAATACAAATTGAGCGGATGCGTTGCCACTCGATATTCTGTCCACACTTGGAACTCGGACAGGCTGTTGGCATGACTCCAGACTTGCTTGGCTGTTTGGTACAATGCTGCTCGTTGCCACTCGTCATGCTCCACCCAATGCTCCATCTTCCGAAGCTTTTCATCGCGCCCCTTAGCCAGGTTCCTTCTGTATCTTCTGAACGGTTTCCTACCAAGTTTTTAAAGAGATAAGCATTTCGCACTCGTTCCTCACAGCTCCACAGAAATCGATGAAGTAGTGGATTTTCTGTAAAGACAACAACGACTGGGTCCTGGTCGAGTATAGAATCTGGCGATACACGGATACTATTAGAATCCTGTTCCAAACGAACCAGCTTTTGATCATCCATGGTGAAGTCGTCTAGTATATGCCCGTCCGGTTGTAAACGGTACCAGCGGTGGCCGCTTGGGTAGTTCCTCCCGGATCTCTGTTGTTGGCGAAGCCAATAAAAGAGCTATTGCCCATTTGCGCAGCTTTTTATCGGTATCACGGGTATTTTCGTTTCTCTGACTTGCAAAGTGCAACACACATTTCGATAGGCCGGACAGCCGAATGGAGAAGTAGCCAATCAAAACATTAAGAATTCGGTGGTACTTCTTGGCGTCAAGCATGCACCCACTGGAATCACGTACCCAAGGATTCCCGCTCCAGTTAAAAGTCGCCCTGAAATTATAGATACCCGGTCACCCGTCGTCATCACACTCGCTCCGCATTGAGACTGGATGGTTAAATAAAATATTCCACTCGTCTCCTTCCCATCAACTGCATGCTTATGCCGCCATCCGCTCTAGCGGCGACCCGATCCATAATCGTCAGATGTTGATCCTCCGTCGGTGCAAGCCACTCACCCAAAAGTTGCAGAAGCTACTTGCCATGTGTTTGCGTCTATCTGGCCCGGCGGCGGCTAGGCAACTCACTAGGATTAATACCCCCAGCCTCTACTGTCCACCCTCGCTGTGAAGCACTGAATGTCCATCTCCTCTATGCGCTTAAGTATACATCCTCTTTCTGTGTTAGCCACTGCATTGCGTGCTTCGTGTACTGGGTCTTGATAGCTATTTCCACTGTCACCAGCCCCATACCACCAGCTTTTTTTCGGGGTAACCAATAACGCTATATCGCCTTGTGTCTGCATCTATCCGAATCTGTGGCTCGGTGCCACAAGAAACGTTTATAAAATGATAAATTTCATGTGTTCCGGCTGGGGCACCTCGAATACGGCTGCCGTTGACAAGATCGACGGGAGGACGATGGTACTCAATATCACCTTACGATGGCCCACATTTGTGGCGACTTTCGTTGCTGTGAGCAGCCGTCGCCTAATTTTTCTCGATTCTACTATTCCAATTGCGAATTTCCATTGCTGCTGTACCTACCTCAAATCCCAAATACCTGACCGTGTCGGAATCTTGTAGCACCGAAAGTCATCGTTGTCCGGCACCGAGACCGATCTGTTTATAAATATAAGTTTGCTTTTGGTAGTTTGTACGTGCAAACCCGAAATTTTACCAAATTGCACCACGATTGCTATTGCCCGAGGCACCTACTGTACCTGAGAAATAAAGATGACAGAGTCGTCGAAAAAGGCCGAGGAAGCGTGCAGTGCACCTGATGCTCGAAACCTGGGGCTCTGCAGATCTTTCGCTTGGTGAATCGCCAGACTTAGAATTTCGGCTGCCAGAAGGAAAAGCAGGGGCGCTAGTGGGCACCCCTAACGTATTCCGGACTCCACCCTGATTGTTACCGAGATCTCTCCATTAGCTGCGAAACGCGCGCTTGTGCCCGTATGCATACTTCTACTTATTTCACCATACTGCTGCCCAAAACCGAACTGGTGAAGCGTCTCAGAAATGAATTCCCGATCTACTGTATCGTACACTTTCCAAATATCAAGCAGCAAAATTACCTCTTATACTGCCGCTGTCTGCGCTGGGTTGAATCGTGCGGTTGCTAACAGTGTGACTATCATGATGACGGTCTTCCGCATTTGTCACCAATGACTTTTGGCAATAAGCGCTGTATATACGCGTCTTCCATCTGCTCAAGAGCAGCACCGCTAAGCGAAATTCTGTCAGTAGCGCGCATAAAAAAATACACACAATCGGCTGGTATGCAGTCTCGTTGCCATCCATTTAGCGAAGATTTTGTAGCTTTTGTGTAACAGCAATATTGGTCTGTAATCTATCGCATCAATCTAATCTCCTTTTTGCGCAACGGGATAATAAGTAAATATAGAAACGACGGAGGGATATCCGCCCCCGTTCCAATTTCATTGCAGATCTCGACTAACGCCGTCACCATTAATGCCTGAGTGTCCTTGTAGAGTTATGATCAAGTCCGTCAAGACCTGCTGCTTTATGTCGGAACTGGCTCGCTACTGCTGAAGCACCTCATCCTCCGTGATTGGGCAAGAAGCCTCGAGTTTTCAGCTGGCCCCAGCATTCTTTCCCTTGTACTGTACAAAGTTGACAGTCCCTTCGGAAGCCTCGCTATCGCTGTATCCTTGTGATTGCGGCCCAATAGAGGATACCATTCTGACGTTACCTTATCGGCGATGTTCATTTTACTGTGGAATTTCCGAACCATGAATATGGCCTATATTCGAGATCCGTTGGTCTTGTTTCTAATTGGACATACCCGCCGTGGCGGTACACACCAAAAAAGGACCGGTAAATGCCATCCATGAAACACACGTGGCTTCGCGTCACGAAGCAGAAGAGTTGTGCATCCATGAAACACACGTGGCTTCGCCTCACGAAGCAGAAGAGTTGAAAGCTTTATGTTCCAACATGTGGCATCAGCCGACCAACACAGGGCCCATTCACCGTCTATTATACTGGAGTGGAGGGTCTTAGCGGAGTGCGGGTTTGGCTATTTTTTTAAACCCGGAATCCGCTGCCACGGCGGTAGCCTGGGAGCAGCATTTATGGGACGAGAGACGCATCAACGTGCACGTGGATCAATGGATATTAATTAACATTTACGCGCCGAGTGATCCCCGTACGCGGAAATGATTTTTCTTCGTCAGCTAACAACATGTAGTGTACCTGCAGAGGATGCAATATTGGCCGGTGATTTTAACAGTGTTGAAAGTCTGCAGCTGCATCGCATGGGTCAGAGGCGGGCGAACCGCCCGTAAAGCGCGGCATTAAAACGTCACTGGACCAATTGGGATTTGACGATGCGCGATCGCTGATGGAGCGCGCGGAGGATGAACATACTATTGATCCAGTAAATTACTTAACGTATTGGGCAGACAATAAGGCCAACATACTTGACCGCTTTTACGTACCGGCTGAGTGGGTATCGTGCAATGAGTCTCGGAAGACGTGACGCCTTTGCTACCGATCACCAATCGGTCGGGTTACATTGGCGACAGCCTCATCGCGCACGGCGGAGAACAACCTTGGCACGGGTCAGTTATCCGATCAGGTCAGGTCATCCAGCGCGGGTGTCGGAGGAGCCGTTTCAGAAAATGTCTGGCCTGGGCATTGGTGCAGTTGCCAGGACCAGGACGTGGGATGCTGATGTGAACAAGTGTATTCAGACAGTCGATCGACGGGTATCTCAGCGGCGCCATCGTTTTATAGCCAAGGTACATGCGAGAGAAAGATATCTACTTCAAAACAGAGCAGAGCTGATGTATGCAAATATAGACGATTAGCGCGAGGATTATCTTGTGCGTATCAGAGAACAACTTGGATCAAACAACGGAGCGGCTGCGATGGAATTGACGAGCTGCTAGCTATTGCTTCCGTGTATTTGCCCGGAAACCACGCATGTTTTGTATGAGAGAAATGCGATCGGAACGCTGTAGAGGCATCTGCTGCCAAAAGTTGTCTGTGTTGCTTCTCCATATTTCGTAGTCGCCTACACCACCCGTAGGCGTCGGATGCGTGTTGTGCCCCCGCGCCATGACGTGAGTCTAGTAAAACTTGATGGCTGCCCTTAATAAACACTCGGATTCATCTTCTCAGCATGTTAAAATGCTGAGATGAAGAACAGCTCGACTGCGTCCCAGTCAACCAAACTTCCAGCTCCATAATACGCTGTCGGATAGATCGTGTGTGTAGGGAGCAGCTGTAAGTGATTCCGCAACCGCGTGTGCACTGCAGTGTGCGTCCTGTCACCTCTCGATAGCGCACTTATTTCGCGATCAAATGTGACTGCACACATTATGTGTTGGCTGAGCAGTATTCGTCGCTTATGATCGCAAAACCTGAGCACTTGATCAATCGCATTAATGTGGCTTAATCATCTGAGTAGTCAATGATCGGTGCCAGCCGGGTTTCAGCGCTTGTACGCTTGCCACGGTGAATTCGCCTACCAATCCAGGTTCGGATCGCGTTGTCCGTAACCTTCTCTCGATACTTATTTTGCGCCTTTAAGAGACTGTCTTTCCTCCACTCAGCCGTCCCTGGACCAGCACCTCCGGATCGAGTAGATTGAGATTTCGCTTAGAAAAGCAAACTTACTGAGAAACATTAAAAGGTTTTCTGGTACTTGCGCAGCTGCTGCTCTCCACGTTGTCATAAAGCTTGATGATTCTGGAAACAATACCGTTCCGGTCCCCTGTCACTCCTTCGCGAAAGGCTCCAGGCGTCTACCGCTTAAGGTAATTTTCTTGTTTGTGGCCATATAAAGAACATAAACTCAATTCTCTCGATCAATCCGTACATCAGTCAGCGCCATCATTCCCCGTTTTATCCTACTTGGAGCTAAAGCGAATTGATGGCCGCTGTCGTGTTCATCTGCCGCCTCAGCCCCATCCAGCCGCTCGTGCACCCGTTTTTCGTTACCGCTGTCTGCGTAAGTTCAATCGGCCTGCGTTTCCACTCCACTAGAGCCGTCTGGGAAATCTTTTCACCTGACAGGTGCAGTTGGTTATTCTTTTCCTCCACTTGCCTTACTAGCACTCCCGATCATAGGTTGTCACCACGCATACATGCATACATCATTTCCCTACACTGTTTCGCTTCATAGTGGAGAGATATTGTGGTACACTTCCCAACCCTCACAGAGATCTGGCAGCATATCGAGCTTGACCTTATGAACGAATCCTGAATATTGACGGCCCCAGATCTGTAGCACGAGGAGTGGGGGGCCTGACCGCTGGAGTTTAGGAACCCGAATCTCGTGTACCCAATCTATAATGGGCATTAGGTACTTAGCCGATGTTTCAACCAATTTCTTTTTCCTGTGTAGACGAGTTGGCGCAAATTTTTTGCATTCCCAACCCACCCTTGGCGCTTTAATTTTCACAACGACGTATATACTCCGCTGCAAAAAGTTCGCCGCCACACCAAGCGTATCGCTGCCACCCTATGTATCGTCACTGACGAATACTCCCCGGCTAGAAGAACTATTCGCATAATCTTTAATAAACCAACGGAGTAACATGAGCGATTATCCCCGTGACATCGTTGGCCAACAACGCCTGACGTGGGACAGTGCTGTGACACGATGGTCTTGGGCTAGATGATCTTCCAGGTGATGCAGACCTGCGTACTTAATACCTTTCTTTATACTTAATGTGAGCTGCTTCAATGGGTTCGTCGGCCCGTCCAAGACAGAATTCGCCAGCGCCTGAGCTAATGCCGTGAACATAAAGTTGCCTATTGCCGGCGTGTTTGCTTCGCGCATGTGGGCGCGTGGCGTTAAAAGAAGAAATTGCAAGTTAGAGAATCTCGCGAACCCGTTTTCTAACTTATACGAGCTAAAACAAATCGCCCATCAGCGTCTCAAGCTCCAGAGAGAGGCAGAGACGGTGATTGCTGAAGCAATTAACCCCCACGCCTAAGGCTCAATTTGAAAGGCCAAGCGGCCACCATCACACGAGGAAAGAATGGTGGCACGACACAGAACAAAAAAGTTTTATTACTCGAAACGACACGCCCGAACTTACAGAGCCGAAGCCACAAGATGAGCGACTATGGCTTTACGCCGATCATGCGGTCGAAGAGCCGATTGTGGGCACGTAAAGGAGCATTGCAGGAGACGGTGAGATTGACCGAAGGAGGTTTTGGTGTCTTGCAGAGTGAATAGGATGATAACGAATCATCTCAGGGTATCCAGGCACAAAGGGAGGCGGTCGCTGGACAATCGGTTGGGGAGCCTATTGATTTGACCGAACCTTCTTCGGAGGAGAGCTGTGGCCGATAGGGCAAGGAAATTCACGTCACGGTGGACGAACAGAAGCGTCGAAAGGACGTTTTAGATCGAGGTAAAGTAGGGATGCTTACAAGCTCTGTGCTGATGACGAAGAAACGTCAGAAGCGCAGCAAGCTGCTCCAGCTCTGTACGCAGGTGCTCCTACTTGGACACTCACCGCTTTCCATGGGACCTCCAATTAAAGGGCGCTAATTACTGTGAATGAAGGAAATTGAAACTCAAATTGGGATATCATTGAAAATCGAATGAGTTATATAAAAATTCCAGGTCTTTCATTTTGAACGAAGTCGAGATCTTGGACTTGAGATATGCTGCCAACCGCCCAATGTCGTTAAACATCATCAAATTCGACGGCCGTACAGAATATTCTGCTTTTGATAAGCTACTGCTCCATTAGGTGCTTGCTGTCGCAGTCACGCCGTTCCGTACCCGATCAACTGTTCCCCAGTACGGCCTGATAGTTACGCAGAATCCCGTATAAAAAAAACTCATCGTCTTGTCGCAGGCTTGCTATTAATCGCATTCACCTGCCCGAGCATTTATGTAATTGTGTTACGTTGAGCCGAAATATCTACACTGATTCCAATATTGCATTGCAGATAGCTTTAGTGGACTGCTACGGTCACGCGTGAGCCGATTAGGAGTCAGGACCAACTCCCAGCTTGGACTGTGCAGTTCAATCGCAGTGGCTTCTTCGCACTTAATACACATCTGAGAAAGGGGGGCGGTCGCCGACAGACGATGTCCCCTTCTGTAATTCCTCTGATAACCTCCCACTTTAACGTGGTTCCTTCACGTATCGCACTCGGCCTTCCCTGCCCTTCCCGTTTCGTGCACAGCAGGCGCATCTGTTTGATGGTGTCAGTGTCGTACTTTGTCGGATTGAACATAATTTTATCAAACGTCCGTCTCCTGTGCGTTTCTGCTGCCGACTTGTCCTGAGCAGTTCCTTGTCGGACTGTTTGCACCCACTTGTGCCTACTGGACAGCTTACAGATAATCTCTTTAAAGGCTCACTTAGTCGTTAATAAGTCGTTACTAATTGCATAAGCAAGCCTCTACCATTTCGGAAACGCGTCCCTTCCGTCAAAGAACGCAGGGCTAGCAGCCCGTCGACTTCCGGCCCGTAAAGCTTGGAAAACCTCTGCCAACTTGACGGTAGCTCCCGTGACACAACTGGAATTACCAAGTATTCCACTTTTAGAAGCTTCCGCAGCGTTGCTCTCCACGCTTCTACTGGACCCACCTCCGTTGAGCCTCTAAGATTGTCCACGAGTGCATCAAACATATCCGCCAGCGTACTGTGCTCTTGACCGGACTCGATGCTCGAAAGTGCTCGATACTCTGCAAATTTCTTGCCGCCGGACTCGGAGTGCCATCCCCTAACTGTGCTTGACTGGTCCGGGCGGCCTCCGTTAAATGTTGGCGCGTCATGGCACCGATAGAACGAACGCCCTTGCCACTTGAGATCCAAAGTCCTCTATTCCCTCATCCCCACCGTCCCAGTTAATCCTCGAAGCCGCCGCCATAGGCTCTCCATTGTCCCCTCTCCTGGCCTCTTTCGCCGGGCTGGGTGACGACCCGATACATCCATCCCGCACTGGCCATGATCCAGCGCTTGCCCCTCCTTTCCTTCCGGAGGTAAGGGCAGCGGAGTTTATTTCCCTGACACGAGCTGACGCTGGCTTGAGAGAGTAAATTTCGTTTCCTGCATAAGGATCTTTTATCTACTACTGGACTAATAATATTAATACCTAACTAAGTATGGCCCTCCTTGCGCACCGCACAATCGTGTCATGAAATGATCGGCGGGGTTGATTTATACTTAAATCAACCAATTAGTAGAGCTAATGTCTTATTGCATCAATGATACCAAATTGGGTATTATTGGAATATTTAAGTCAAAATTATTAAAGATAATAATTTTGTACTTCTTTGTTTATTTCCTCTTATAGGAAATAATACTTATGAAACCGGACACTCCGTTACCCCCCCCCTAACCAACAGTCACTATAGTGACTGATATAGGGTGACAGGAAAGATTATTATGTCTTTCTTCTTTAATCAAAATACCGATTATATTTGCATTATTGCTCTTAATCAAAATATCGAACTGATTGCATTCTTGATTTTGATCAAAATCAAGATGGCGACGAATAAGTCTGTGCGCGTGGGCCATGTGGTCGCTAAGCTGGCAGCTGCACGGATCATTGTAGGGCAAATGTCTCAGTAGTTGCTAGTGTTACCTCCTACTCCCATTGGAGGTGACTGGGGTATGTCATCTGTTGATGACATTGCAGGTGACGGAGACAAGTCACCTGCTACACCAACTGTAGGTGACTGGACCAAGTCACTGACACCACCCGACTCAATGGCTACTGAAAAGGCTGCCGGATCACCCGGGGCCAAGTCCGTTAAATTTTTAGGCTCTACGTGACTACCAAAGAGGTGATGACGAGGTTGGTTAATTCGTCGGACCTCTTTGGTGGAGAGTCATTAACAGATGACTCCCCGGGCGATGACCACTCTGGTGACGCTAGGATGCGTCACCAGGAACTAAGTGGTGGAGTGCTGCTGGTGGTGCTAGCTTACATTACCAGAAAAGAAGTGATTCTAGGGGTCGCTTCAAGTGCTAAGTTAGCGTTAACGCTAACATGAGCCAGCAGGAGAGGGGCCGCAATACGTTGCGTTCGCTCCTGAAAAGTGGCCTTGGTTTCCGCTAAGAGAAATCTGATTCGTTTGTCTTGTATGACCGACGATCGATATAATATTACGCTATTTGACCCATCCAGGCTTCCCAAGACTGGTGGGGATGAGACGAAGTTCTTCATCGATTCCTTTTCAGGCATCGGTGGTACACTTGTAACGGGCAAAGGATAAAACCTTTGGACCAAGCTTAGACAGCCTTTGTACAGAATGCACAAATATAAGCCGTGACGTCTGGCTTGGCAAGCTAATGCTTTCCGTGAACGGTTCGAGAAAGGGACCGTAGTCGGTGCACGCTATAAGTTGCACCGTTTGTCGAGAGAAGCAAGGATTACTTGCCTCTCGTGGGAGGGATTCTTGCCCATGCTGTTTTAAGAGTGCAGGTAATGCCCCTAAGGAAGCATACTCCCTCAAAGATTCCCATCGGAGGACTCTCATCACTTACGATGTGAGTCAAGGTACTGATCCTTTTACGAGCGCGGGAAGCGCTCGTACTTTGATGGTCGTCGTAATGCAAGACGAGACCCGGAACGTTTACCATCATTTAGGAACGAGGTTTCCAGCTATCATGCGAGGGTGGATGCCCTCGTCAACAAACGAGATAATTCGTTCGAACCCCCTTTGCCTCACGGTGGTTCGAGAAACTTCCAACAAGAAAGCGCTTCTCACCACCTGAATTTTCAATGGATGTGGAATGGGAGGAAAGATCGGGTTCACCTCGTTTACGAGCCCGAATCAACATCGTGATTTGGATCACGGTCTATGATATTTAAGGAAGGATCTTGATCACGAGCAATGCCGTCGCCACGAGTTAGCGGTGGTGGCCGATAATGCGTCTCGTGACCAGTTAATAAATTGTGCGCCGGTTGTGACTGATCTCTTGACTAATGAAAAGACATAATAGTCCCTTCAAAACGAGCTGTTGACAGCTCGTCAGGAGATCGCTTCCTTGGAGGAATGAGTGGATTGTCTGGTTTAAGGGAATCAGACCCTGTTCCGAGACGATAAGTCTTTGGCTCGGAACCATCCGACTTTGACGGATGCCCTTGACCGTTCCGGTGTAATGCGGAATCGGAAGCAGCCTCGTACTGATAGCACGGGCGTCTCCGCCCAGCATAAAACGTAGGATGCGTACGCATACAACGAGGCAGCTCGATCGTAAACGCATTGCATTGGCAATTTAGTACACGAAACGGGCCAATTTACCTGGGCATTAATATATTACTGCCTACATTCGTCACTACATGTTTTGGTAGGTTTACCGTAGACAATAGGACTAGGTCATTAACTTAAATGAAAGTATGTTTGCTCTTCTATCTTTGTCAGAATTCCGTTTCTGTCGGTCCACCGCATCAGCGATGGAACCCTGTATGAAACAGACCTCTACTGACTCGGTTTTATTTCTTTTTCAGTGCGACCGGCTTGCACTGCGGAGAAGTCATTCTCCTCACGAGTGAGAGCATTGTTGTTCTCACTAATAATGTTGTTTTCGATGCTGAGTCGTTCAGCATCGTTTTCAAAGTCAGTAATAGCATAATTGTACTTACTGCGATTAATCACTTCAATGTTAGTTAAGTGAACATTGGTATCCTTATCATTGACTATAGTGCTAATGCGTGATGAGCAAGAGCTAGAAGGCTCGTTGATCGAGCGAGTCCTTCTCACCTTTAAATAAGAGTCATTCTTAGAAAGGTGGGTATAGTAGGTGGCGTAAGTCATTCACGAAAAATGGTGTATGCTTCGTAGAATCATGTACTGAATTGTTGATGGCAAATTCTGCCATCGGCAAGGAATCGCTCAGACTTTTTAAAGAATGGACATATCCGCAAGGTATCTCTTCGAATATACGGTTTGCCCGTTCGGTCCGACCGTCTGTTTCAGGATGATCAGAAGTTAACATTTTCAACTGTGCTTCAAGTGATTTGAATACAGTTTGCCAAAATTCCGCCGTGAATATAGGGTCTCGATGTGTGATCAATTCGCGGGGTAACCCATGTAGTCGAAATATCGTGACAACAAAGTCACTAGCACAGTGATCGACTCCGATACTCCAGCTAGATGTACCATCTTGCTAAATTGATCAACAAAAACAAGAATACCATTATTCTTGTGGGTCGGTGTATTCGGGAAATTCGAAGACGAAGTCCATAGATACAGACTGCCAACGCTCTGCCGAATCAGGCACAGGTTGAAACGGAGCACGGGATGAAGCACTGGGCTTGCCGGTTGACAAACGTTGCAAGCACGTATGTACTTGCATACGTACTCATACTGGCGTGGCCAGTATAAGTAACAACTTATCGTGAGATAGGTTTTCTCACGTCGACGATGACCACTTGTTGGTGTATCGTGGCAATCATACATGATGCGTAAGCGCAAATCATTTTAGGTGGGGATAACGACACGAGGTGTGTCGCCAGCAATGGCTTTGTAATACAGTAGCCCATTGCGTGTTGTGTATCGACCTGTTGAGGATCTATACAGTTTC
>NC_090617.1:276741-298209 GCF_004359215.1 Bremia lactucae
TCTCATTCGAAGGCTCATAATCAGCCGCCTGACGGGTATCAGGCGACTGTTCCATCCTCCCCGAGTCGGCCATTTCGTCCGACTCGCACTCATAATCGACCTCTAAAGAGGGGTCGTACTCACGTGGTGAATCACCACGTGCACTCGCAACACCAAGTGTTGTGCGAGTGGAAGACACTACGGTAGACGGAACGTCTACCGCAAGAGATAACAATGCGTCACCCGCGGCTGCACGAACCGCAGCCGAAGGTTCAACACTATCCTCACCCCGCATGAATTGTTCCTTCATGCGATGGAATTTAAAATGATGGATCTGACCAATCAAAATCATTTTAAAAATTAAGTGGTCATTTAGCGACCACTCCACCTAATGACATTCAGAGTGATTGTCGTTTAAGGGAGGGGTGATGTAACGGGGTGTATCGTTACATGAAATTAACAATAAAAGATTGTTAATTAATATTATCCAAAAGGTAGATAATATTTGGAGGAAATTACTTTAAATAGTAATTTCCTGAATTCTTATCCATAAATAGGTATAGACCATTATGTCTATTTATTCCGCAGACTAATCAGCTGTAGAAGTAATCAAAGAGAGTTACGAGATAAGATAGATAAGAATTCATTTACATGTTTAGTATTAGTTTATAGTTAAGACAACATTTACAAAGATAGATTAACAAAGACACTTAACTATATTAATACAGTTTTCATTTTACCCTCTTAAGTTAACTTGCCTTAAGAGAAGTCTTCCTCTACACGTACAGTGTACGTTACTTAACGAGAGGCACCACTCACATCTGAAGCAGTGTGAAGTGGACTTGTACTGAAACAGTACAAGTCGCAGTGCCCCGTTACACCAAAGGTGTTTAGCATCCTATCGATGAATAATGTCGTTCTAAGCACTAGACGACCTGCACGGCGGTTGTGGTATACTTTCATCCCAAGAATAAATTTTGTGTTACCGAGTGACTTCACTTTAAAGTGTTCGACTTGAAGATTCTCAATACAAATTGCTTCTGAAGCATCTGCACAGCCAACAAGAAGGAACTTTTGAAGAAGATTGTAGTTGAGCCTGTAATCCAACATACCTAACGGGTTTTACAAATCAGGCTCAGTAGCTTACTTAGGCTCCACAAATAGTTCACAGAAGCGATATGTAGTCTGTGAGTAATAGGCGTAAACTACATGTCTAATAAATTGCAGCATTTATAGAGCAAAGTATACTTAGTAAAGCGCTACTTATTCAATCGGGTGTAGCGTCGCTTCCGGGTGCTTGGCATTGAAATAATATGATTTAGTATCTTCATGCAAGTGAAGTGTAGTTGAAGCTACCATGTTTTTACGCTAGCCTTACAAGTAGCGTGAACTAATTAAGTTGCCCATGTTGCCAAAAATTTTGCCTTAATATTGTGCAGCAAGGAATAAGTGACTTTTTTGCGAAAATGCTAAGTAATAAAGACTATCAGAACTGTAGTGGAGCTACTTCGCTCCTGAAGCCAAAGGAAGACTTAAGACTCGAAGAGTCATACTTACTTAATTGTATAAAATGAATAAGTTTAACAACTCAGAAAGTCGTACAAGCTTGTAAAGCTTATTATATCCTAGTTCAAGGGATCTAGGGGTCCGTAGAACCAAGTGGCCACTGATGCGCGAGAATATGTACTTTTAAGAAGGCTTATTACTCTTAGCGATCGCACCGCAAGACTCAGGAAGGCACTAGACACTTTAATATCAGAGGGGACTGAACTTTATTCAAATTTAAATTATAAGCTTAATTACCTTTAAAATAGAGAGATGTCTATCTAGAAACGACAGTACTTGTCAACCTACACTGATTACAGTGGAGGAAGGGTGTCTCGATTACTTCACGTTCACGACGTGCAGATGAAGGTTTAAGGTAGCCAAGAAGTCTTAGCTACTAAGGGTTAATTCTAAGGCTTTATAATGGGGAAAAAGTAAAACTGTATCAATATATTAAGTTCTTTCATAACGATCTTCTATATACTGGCTTTATTATAATATATTAATAACTAAGTATGCAATGCGCTTCCTAGCGCAACGCCTAATCGTGTCTTGTAACGATTGGCGGTGTTGAGTTAAACTTAAAACAACCAATCAATAGAACTAATGCCTTAATGCGTCAATATTACCAAATTTGGTAAGTTTGGAACTATTAACTCAAAATTAATAAAATATTTTTTTGTATTTACTTATTAATCTTGTCTTATAGGAATTTATATTTATCTTACCTCTTCTAGGAAATAATATGTATGTAACGGACACCTTGTAACATATCTGGGTGTGATCACTCTTATTACCCATTTATAAATGGGATTTAAATGATACTACCTAATCAAATAGAAGTATTTGACCCATTATGTGAAATGCCCCATTTCAAAATCGAGTACTGTAGCACACAGTTTCAAAGAAATGGACGAGTACGTCCGGCTTTTTTGCTGGCCTTAAAGTACTAAAAAAGCTCACATTTATCCACTATATTGTTGTAAAAACTCTCCTGGCTGGATAAGTGAGCGGAGGGGGCATTTTGAAGCACCGCCTAACGAAAAATAATGATGTAGACAAGCTTTTGGTCAAGTCATTCGTGATGCTCCTAATTTTCTACCTCTATATTCATGGAACTGGTGTTAAGGTCAGCAATTTCTTGGTATTTTGACTTTATGTTCTGAGGCTGCTTAAACGCTTCTCAATATGTTCGTAAGATGGTTATTTAACAGTAAAATTGCGCACGAAAGCCGACCATTCCTAAACACTATGAAGGTGTAGCTTACTTGCGCCCATGTTAGGTACAAGAAAGGGCACTTATATGCGCCAAACGTATACAGATAGATTAATGACTGTCTATCACCCATAATTATCATTTGCTAGTAGTCTGAAATCTTCTAAGCCAGGTATACAGCCCCGGTCTCGGCGGTGATTCGTGGCACCCTTTTAGAGGCAACGGGCCTCTGCTAAACTCTAGTGTAAACAATTCAAGACAGGCATGTAATCGAGCCCCTTAAAGATTTGTTGCCGCCTCTAAGCTCACACAGAGCTAAGGCATTTAATTTACGTAGCCCGTAGCCCAGAAGCCACGTTCAATACTTGAGGCGTGGTGGACCGCACGCCTCGGAAAACGGCATCATTTCGCTCATGAGATAGAGCTCATTAAAAACCAAAATTCGTGTCCACACCTGCCCCCCTGCCGTGGTATCATCTTAAAATCTCTCGAGCAGCTTAGAGCGGCAGCGCCGGGATCACCGGAGCCTAACGATTTGCACAGTTGCCGAAGCAGCTCGAAAAACTGCTGGAGTTGCTGAAGCTCCAGTCCAATGTCTAAGGAATTCACCCGGGTTACCCTAAATGGATTCACCGTCAGGCAATTGTTATACGGGCTTTTCAGTGCCTTACCACCCTTGAAACCGTTGTTGGAGCAATTAGATGCTACTATTCGCACGGATACGTGGCAACGAGTGGCGGAACATCAGCTCCTTCCCAGGGTGTGCGTGAAAGATCACTCCATGCTGCCTGAGGTGCATAGACCACCTCAAACGCTCATCATCCGATGCCGTATCCAGCTCCGGCAGTTCTGTGAGTAAATACCAGTGCAGCCCATCGGTGGCTACTGCTACCATGGCGAGCCCGACTCCGCCAGCATTTTTCGGCGTGGACAGTAAACCCGGACTAATCTTGTGTCGACTTGCTTCCGTCGAAGTCGCATGCGCCCACAAGAATTATATATACAGGTTTTGGGCATCTTTTCGAGCCCAATCTGAGATCTCGAACATCGCAGCCGTAAATAGAATCGATGGTAAGATGACGGCATCAAGAATAGGCACCCGATTGTCGACACTAGTTGCAATTGTTGAAGCTTCGAGCAATCGCCGCTGAAGCTTCAGAATTCGTAGCGCCCAGTTTCGATGCCCGTCCCGACTTCGTACCCTAAGTACGGTTCGAAGTTCAACACGGATTTTTGTCATTAATACAATGGTAGATAAAAAGGGATGTAGAACTGCAATGCTCAATGAGTAATAGTATGAGCTTTTGTTTTGCTAAACCTTTAGTGACGGATATTTGATTGCGACAAGTTGACTTTTTTCTTGTAATTTGACATAGGTACAGCTCTATGATAAAGCGGACAAGCATGTCGATATTTTAAGTGTTATACCTTAAACAAATACCACAGCAGTACAATGGGAGAGAAAAGTCTAAGAAATTGATGACCATTTGCTTTTAGAGCTCAGAAAAACCTTACCATAACAATCAAAATCGAGCATCACATTCACCCCAAGAGACAAAATAAATTGATTTAGTCCACCTCGTCCAGGTCAAGCTCCTCATTAATAATGCTGTTACTTAGATTACTCATATGGCTTCCAATCGATGAACGGACAATAGGAGACACCGGCGGCGTCGACAAAGGGGAGGAGGAAGAGCTTGGTAACAAAAGTTCGGATCGCAATGCAAAGTCTGACTCCATCTCCACTCGGCTGCTCGCCTCAACTGGTAAATTATTGCTTTCTTCATTCTGAGCTAAATGCCTTACACCGCTCAAAGTACGCCGCACGATTTCAAAGAATGTTGGAAAAGTCAAGGTAGTCGGGGTAGATGACTCTTCGGAAGACGACGTTGTTTGCTCATTGTCATCATCGTTACGATTGCTAAGACTTTCTTCCGTTGCATGCGATTGTCCTTCAGCTGCAGCGGCCTCTGGAATGTCGCGAGTAGAAGTAGCGTTCGCATGCATTTGTCCTGATGGGGAAGGAGGTCGATACGCCAATCGACCTGCTTGCAGTCCTTCCAAGGCATTTAGCTCCAAATTTCTGCCATTTTCGTCTTCTTCGTGACCAAACAATGTTCCAAAGAAATTTTCTGATATAAAAGTAACCATCTCCTGATTCACTGCTTGCTCTTGACTCGTCTCTGACTGACTATCATGACGAAACGCCCCCAACAAGGGAACACGGCTCTGGTCACCATCTTCTTCACTCATCTGAGATTCGTCAAACGAGGCAAATGAGCGTCCAACGGGAGGTGTAGATGGCGTTTCCACGTGTCGATTTGCAGCTCTCTCGTGATTCCTTGTTTCAGTGTTGCCTCGAGTTAACGAGGTGAAAGCTGACAGCGAAGCTGGCGCGACAATCGCGTGAATATGCACATCGATGTTTCGTCTTGAGTAACCAGATTCACTCACTGTGTTTGGAGATGTCGCAATAAGGTCACGAATCGAAAGTGCACTGTCCTGTGCTTCCATCGCGGCTGACACACTTGCAGCTTGCCGCGGCGTCAATCCTTCAGAATTACGACTTGACAAAGTCGTGCGACGTTCTCGTTGCCGCTCAGACGAGTCTCGCAACTCTGGACGCAACAAGGGGTCCAAACATCCCGCCGAGTCCATCAACAAACGTCCAAAACGATCAAACAGAGGTGCCACGAGGTGGGCCACTTCCGAGACTTCACTTTCTCGAGTTCCCAATGATGTGGCTTCACTTACTAATCCAGTCTCTGTGTTATCAACACCAGCTCCCGATTGGCGGTGATAATTGTAATCCGCTTCACACAGAGCCGCCAACCGGTCAATGTGAGGCATCATATCGTGCATCAGGTTTCGTACATCCATAACCAGTTGGCGCACATCATTGTCACCAACTCGTGGCGCACTGGGGACTCGGGTCGACGGAATCGGTGACATTTGTCGTGAATTTTGGACGTGAAGCGTACGCGTTCGAAAGGCAGCGATTCGATCCGAGTCCGCGTCAATCCACTCGTCCCATCTGGTAGGCCACCCGTGGTAATGAACCAGGATTTTTCCGTCAGCAACGTTCATCACTGTAGACTCAAGCCACTGATTGACTGTATCCTGGATGTCTAGCCACTGGCCTACAAAGAAACGCCGCGGGCCACGCTGTATTATCGTCGGGTTTTCTGGCTCGACCTCGGCTTGAAGGTTTTCTCCAACTCGCTCGTCTTGCTGCTGTTCCCTTTGGACTGGCTGCTCCACGGCTGCTGTCGACATCACTGTCCGCATCGTCAAGATTCCCTGTGTAAGTGGCTCTAAATCTACAGTTGGGCTGCTTAAACCCCCAACGCCTTCGACTGTCTCCTGTGAAGACTCGGCCAGGTCGCCAATAATCTCGCGCAGCATCGGCAGCGGCTGCGTGGCCGCCGATACCGTCGATGTCCGCTGAAGGGCCGATCGCAGGCTCGCTAAATTCCAAGCCGGACCGTTTACATCATAGGGTCGGGAGTCTGTCTGAGTCGTGCTAGTTACAGCCACAGTAGCCTGCGGCCTCGCCACGAGGTGAACAGTGTGACCGTCCTGCAAACGATACGCAGCCAGCATGGCCCCATCCTTAAGCAGCTTGCCACGATAGATAAGTCGTTGTCTTGGGGGTGGTACGGATGTGGCCAGCGCCACTTTGGCCCGAAAGTCGGCCACCGACAAGGACAAAGCGGCTTCCACGTCATACACACGCTCGTCAATCATCTTTAGCCGCAAATGTAGCACAGCCTCCGAGAACGAGTTTTCGGACAATGATAAATTGTCTTGAGGTGAATCCGGTGGCGTTTGAAGGAAAGACAGAGGCGACGAGGCCACCGGCGCGTCGTCCGCCATGTTGCGTTCTCTGAGAATCACGATGTGGGGGGATAGAGCGTTAAGAACCTGCAGCATATTTTTCTTGAAGCATATTTATAAAGTATTAAGGGTACACGTAAGGTGCTGAATTTGAAACGGGCTAACGTTGCCCAAATGTCACACAGTCCCCGTTACGTTCACTTTGTGCTCTTAAGGGGGTTGATCTATACCGTAAATATAGTAATTAGACCCACCACTAGGGTGTGGCTCACATCGTGACCCACCCTTGTGTATGTGATGCACATGGGTACATTCAGATTAGGAGAGATGACGCTTAGTGTAACGGGTGTATCGTTACATGAAATTAACACTTAAAGGTTTTTAATTAATATATTATCTAAAAGGTAAAAAATATTTGGAGGATATTACTTTATATAGTAATATTCAGAATTCTTATCTATGAATAGGTATAGGCCATTATATCTATTTATCCCGCAAACTAATCAGCTGCAGGGGTAATCAAAGAGAGAGTTACAGATAAGGTAGAGATAAGAATTCATTTACATGTTTAGTATTAGATTATAATTAAGTTAGCATTTACAAAGATAGAACAATAGACACTTACTTATATTTAATACAGTTTTCATTTTACCCTCTTAAAGCTAGTTGCCTTAAGAGAAGTCTTCCTCTACACGTACTAGTGTACGTGAAATAACGTAAGGCACCACTCGCAACTGAAGCAGTGCGAAGTGGACTTGTACTGAAGCAGTACAAGTCGTAGAGCCCCGTTACATCGGTGGTGAAACGCTAGATCGTTTGTGCTTTTATTATAAATATTTTAGCGGAAATTGCTGCGGCTTCACCTGTATCGGGGGTGAAAAACGCTAGATCGCGTCTTCATGGATGTACCTCGAGAAATGAACTCGAAAATCTGATACTGCGACGTGAAGTATTCGAGGCACCTGTAATGAATGTAGGTTGACTAGTACTGTTGCCAGTACTAGCAAAAGGTGCCCCGTTTCAGGACAGGAGGTTTAGCAGTAGAAGTCATGCTGCACAAACAAGTGTTTGAACGTAGGGAAAGTGAGACAAAAGGTTTGAATGGTGGTTGAAGCAGTGTCGAAACTGTCTGAGAGTAGACCCTTTATTTAAACAACGGTACGGGAGTAGGGTATGTTAGTAAAAAGGGGTGAAATTTTGGAAAGGTACACCTGAAGACATTTTTTAGGGTGTTTTTGTAGCAAAACAAATAGTGATTCCACAGCAATTCCAATTTTTTTTAAATAAGATGTTTTAGAAGTTTCCTAATAATATGGCAACCTACTGTAAGGGAGATCGCGTAGGCTTCTTTTGGAACCAACTGACTTATTATAGGTTTCGACATGGCCAAATTTACATCAAGGAAGAAGATGTGAAAAAACTTTCGGCTCCTAATTTAAAAAATTCACTTTAATCTTTATTTTTATAAGATTCAATTTTGTATTGGTGTAGCAACCGGAGCCAGCACATTGATCTGGTGCTACCGGAAAGTGGTACTTATGCTCGACGATTGCATAGATTCTTGCATATTGCACTATGTTAAGAAGTGGCGGATTTTGTTAGCGCTTAAGTGATGTGTACTTAGTAAACCTTCCTTTAGTGACAAATCCCGACGTTTGGTGGGTAGAAGCTACCCCAATTTAAGATCCATGTACGAATCGCGAACGGAGCATAAAGACTTTAGTTCACACAGCTCTCTAGCGCGAAGAAGGCATGCAATTTAAAATTTATCTGCAGCTAAATAAACATAAAATAGCTAGTCTATGCAATATTTACTCTCGAGCAAATGAGACTCGTTTATTTTTGAATTGTCCTAAAATATACATGACCTTACAGAGCTGCTGACTTCGAGCAACGCGACCCTTTGTCCATCTGTATAAGATATAGCTCTTTCTCGCACCTAATCCAAATCTAACACAGCCGACAGATGTATTTAAATGAATGTAATTTGGCAATATTAAAGTTATTTAACACATATCGAAGAAGACATTTAAACCCTTCATTCTTTTTTTGCTGTTCTGGCTTAAAGTGAGAATGTTATTTTCTGGGTACGATTATTTTGTGTGACACTCCCATTAAAGTAAGCACATCATGAAAAACGTCCAGTAGGATTCTTAACAAGACAAATAGAGTGTTATCATTTAAACGGACGCAGCATGAAACGGTATATTCGCTAGCACTGCCTCAGTACTAGCTACGCTACACTGATAACAGTGAAGGTGTACAGTCCCTCCAAATACGTTACTTACACGACGTGCAAAGGAAAGATTTAAGCTTGCTAAACATGGCTTAGCAACTGAAGGTAAATACTATGGAAGGCTTGTTATAGGGAAAAATAAAACTGTACTTAATTTGGTAAGTTCCTACGTACTAGTACTTATTGATGTCCTCACTTAAAATATTATTATATAGTGACTTATTGTTCACCGCCCATTTGCACGACTATCAGCGATTGGCGGGGTTGATTTAAAGGTTTGAATTAACCAACAAAAAGAACTGTCAGATAACTGCCGCAATTTTACAATGCATGGTAATATTGAACATATTATCTATAATATAATTCTAGTTATAAAGGCCGTCGCTATGACCCATACATTAATACTATGGCCACAGACGAAGCAACTACGGCCATAGACTATTGATTCAACACAGCTCACAAAACCTTTCGAGTATACAAAAAAACGCTAGAGCACTTTATGGTCGGCGTGAAATTTGCGTTGAAATCACTGAGAGCGACATCTGACGTGCGGAATCCACAACACAAATAACGTAAAAACGAGAAGAACCCTACTTCTGAAGAACATGCGCAGCTTATAGGAATACTGGAGAAGAAAAATATACCTAAAGCCGAGGCAGCATGCGTAGATGTGGATAAGAAAGATTTATCGGGAATTGTTCACAAGCAACCTAATTGAATTCTGCTTTTCATAGAAGAGAAAAGGAGGATGACGACGAAACAACCACGAAACAGCCAAAATAGCGATTTGCTGGCATTTAAGTTGACTTGAGCTCCGGCATTAGTTATTCGTCTTATGATTGTGTGAACTAAATGTCAAGTGGGAATATGTCGCTGGGCTTGATGCTGCGAAAGATTACTCAAAGATGCAATTATGTTGCCCGCACGGTTTCCACAGCTTCTTACAGGAAAGCCCTTGGAAGTTTTTTTCTGTTCGGGGTAAGAGCTCTATTGCTATGTAAATATGCTGCATTTTTACTAATAGCCGCCAGGAATAGGCAATTCGAATGAGGTTTCACGCTTTCAATCTATGTAAATATGTTGCATTTATTACTACTAGCCGCCAGTAATAGGCAAGTCGCATGTGGTTTCACGCTTTTCAATCTATACAAATATGTTGCATTTATTACTACTAGCCGCCAGGATTAGGCAAGTCGTATCTTGCTTAGGCCGTCGCAACGGAAGCAGCTGCCACATATTTGCCGTTTCATCATTCGGTTGGTATCAAAGTGTCAAGGTGAAAGCGAAAAGTACGGCAACAGTTAATTCTTATCGAGACAATGTATTAATTAACGTTTGCTCTGTAGGCTGGCTAAAAACCTTTTTGAAATGGCGCGGGAGAAAAGGCCTGCTATTGTTTTCATAGATGAAATCGATTCGCTTTGTTCGAGTAGATCTGAAGGCGAAAGCGATTCGAAGCGCCGAAATTAAATGAAATATTAATTCCGATACAAAGCATGGCTAACAAGCACGACGGTGCGTTGGTGCTCGGTACAACGAATGTACCCTGAGAACTTGATCCAGCACTCAGACGGCGGTAGTATTCTGTATATTTGATCATTAAAAATCTGATTTTCAGCTGTTTATAAATACTTCCAGGTTTAAAAAGCGGATTTACATTTTTCTTTCTGAAGTCAATGCACGCAAAGGTTTACTAAGCATTCATTTGGGCGACATCGAACGAGCTAAGCGATGTTAATTTCACAGCAAATAGTAGAGGAAAACTGAAGGGTACGGTGGTTTTACCGTAGTTTATATAGTTCATGCAATTAATGATATTAGTAACAACATCGCGTGCTGTTCTGGCTACGCGCTGATGGAACCACCTTGGAAAGTTATCTCTTTACTTCCATAAGATTGCGATATAATCGGTAGTGCTTCATTTCCTAAGATTTTGCTGACAGATCTATATGCTCAGTGTGATGACAAGGCTCATCCCGTCCAGAATGGCTCATTTGTGACACCTTGCGAAGATGACCCGCCGTGCGCGTACTGCTTCATTAGGCTCTCATCGTGCCAGCCGAAGTGCCCAAAATTACAGGATCTTTTCTGATATCTATATATGCTAGGTTAATGGTAGATACTCTGAGGAGTATGATGTTGCAACGGTGGCTGTTGCTGTCTAATATCTTGGATAGGATAACGTTTAGCTGTTGCGAGAAATTGACTTCGGCTCTGTACATTTATGTGACGCTGCAGATGAACGTCAGTGTGATGTTCGGCGCCTTCCTCTTCCTGGGTGGCATCGCTTTCACATTTTGAAACTGAGAAAAGTCTTGTCGCGTCGATGTGTTGTTGCTCGTTCCGCTTGGTCTTTGTAACGGGCTAAATTTACCCTATGTTACACAATTCCCGTTAAGTACACTTTGTGTACTTAAAGGGGTGATTAATAACTTAAGTGAAGTAATAAGACCCACCACTTGGATGTGGCTCACATTGTGAACCACCCTTGTGTATGTGATGCACATTAGTGCATTCACATTGGGAGGGATGACGGCTAACGTCATCCAAGATACGAGGTATTTAGAAAAATACACTTGCAATAGATAAAAGTGCTTCTACAAAGATGGCATTTATGATTGGTTGAAATAGGATTTAATACGATTAAATATATATTAGCCTAGAAACTATTTCCTAGTTCACAAGTGCGCACGTTGAGCCGGATAACCGCTCCCGTGACGTCACTTAAACTAAGGCTGCTAGTTCGTTGGATGAGGTCGCTTAGGCGCCCACCAACTACCTCACTCTGCGTGAGAGAAGACGGTTGGGTAAACGCTTCCTCACTATGCTCAGAAGGTGTGGGCTAGTAGTGCGTGGCAGCTTTAAGTAGCGCCCGACTACACTTGGTAGCACTAGTAGCCCCTTCCACGACCTGTTCTCAGAGCATTTTAGTGAGGATGAGCCTCAATATCAATGGAGCTTATTTCCGCGACCTCTCCGAACATCATTGGGAGGTGACAGAGCACTTGGCGCAGGGACTTGGTGAACAAGCTCTTCTTTATAAGACAAAGATTCGCGCCATGTACCAGCCGCCGTACAACGAAATGATGCTTCAGGCGCGCTTCTTGGGAGCGCGACAGGCGAAACGATCCCTGCAAAAATATGTGCAGGAGATACGCTTGGTGTCGGCGTCCATTAGTGCGTGTCTGATACCGAAACACATTAAAATGCCCACGTTTAGAGCAGATTACGGCACCGCCCATCGCGATAGGCCCTTTTTAGAAAGGTGCCGTCGCCGATGAAAGAGGCAATCCAAATTGCCTTAGTTGAGGAGGACACCTTCAACAGTGTCTCAACGGTTGCTTGGTATTAGCCGTCGACGGAGAGGTCAGATGCCACTCCCATGGAGTTGGGCAATGCAGACGTTGTCTGTTTTGAATGCGGCAAGCGCCGCCATATGATGACTCGCTGCTATGCCAGGGTCACTGCTGGTGCAAAGACGCCCAGCAAGAGGAGTCCCCCCCTAAAGGGCGAAGGCAAGAACCAGCGTGCGAGACGCATAAGTTCCGCATCGACCACTGAGGGGTCGGGAAAGATAGGAGCGTAGTTGAGGCAGGATGCCCTACTGACGCGGACTCTGAAGCTACCCCTAAGTTTAGAGTTATCGAACGAATGGGTAGCATAGTCCCCGAGGTCTCGAAATTTCGGACCTCAACCCTGCTGGTCTTTAGCGCTCAAGTACGAGAATATGACCATGTGTTGACCCTTCTCGTGGATTCGGATGCATCACAGTATTTTGTAAGACCCGCGGCTCTAGACGGAGACCGGCGATGCTTGAGACGCTTTGACAGGATGACAAGCGAGATAGGCGATCGTTCGTTTAGCGGACGGCGCGCTCGTCACGTCTGAGGGAGTTCGAGTTGAGCTCGTTTTCAGTTTTAGTGACTTCTCTTGTAAAGAGAAGTTCACAGAGCTAGGTATGAAGAGTCCGTGTGACCTCATCCTAGACATGCCATGTTTGGCAAAACACCAACCATGGATAGACTGGCGCAAACGCACAGTTACTTACTCTACGCATGACACCGGAAAGGATGTGCTCCTGCGAGAGGCCTATGCAGCTGATGTCGTGTCACAGTTGATGGTGCGTTGCGGGATGTCAAACGTTGCCAAGTCCTACCCAGCTCGTGGAGACTGGGTAGTGCAAAGACGATGACAAGTAGTCATGCCTCCGAATGTCTTGCACAGAGCCCAAAGCCTGTGGCAGTAAACGGCGAGCTGACAGCAAGCGTCGCATGAACCGGCACAGTGCCTAAAATGTAATGGGGCACACATCGGTCGGAGAACCGTTGTTGTGGTACATTTACTTTATGGGTAAAATACCCTTTTATCTAATTTTAAAATAGTTAGTTACTTAAATTCCATTTTATTATGGGTAACAAATGTGGTCGCCGCCAGGTAAAAATGTGGTCGCCGCCAGGTAAAAATCTGGCGGCCAAAATCTATTTTAATAAGCTAGGGTAAGGTTTTCAGATTTAAATAATTAAATAAAGTTTAGTTTTCGTTTTGATCTTAAAGCGTTAAGTGCCTTCCTAAGGCTTGCGCATTGATCTGTAAGAGATAGTAGCCTTTCTAAGGTATATCGTCTTGGGCACGAGTTGCCACTTGGTTCTACGAACCCCTGAATTCCTTGAACTAGGATTCCTTAAGCTTTTATAGCTTGTACGACTCCCTGAGTTGTTAAACCCATTAGTTCAATAGAACTAAGTGACTCTCTGAGTCTGAGAAAGTCTTCCTCTGACTTTAGGAGCGAGGTAGCTCCGGTACACCTGGTAGCACTCGTAGTCAACCTACGCCTGAGTCTTTACAAGACTTATTTCTCACGAAAATGGAAGAGGTTTCAGAATTGTCAGAAGCGCAACGCGCCGCTTATGACCAGCTCAAAACCTTGTTCGAGCTTGAGCACGTGGAATTTATTATCTCCCAGGGACCAGAGGTCCTGCATGCAAGGCTTGAAGCCTTTATGCGGTACAAGCCTCCCTGATCGGCAGGTACAAGACCATTTAGCGGCATCTATGCTAACCCGGTACATCTCTGTACCTGACTCAGAGCCGAGAACTCGCCCTCTAACTGTAAATGTGAAAACATTTGAGGGAAAAGAGGGAGAAAATTTCCCTTTTTGGATTAAGCAGATGGAAATGTCCATTGATTCCTTCTTGTTCTTAACAGAACGGCAAAAGGTGGCTATGGCCATTTTTAAACTTGGAGATAGAGCCATGGAGTGGGCACTATCGTGCACCACGTCCATAAACGACGCTTTTTCCACATGGGATTCGCTGAAACAGCAAATGACCAGCATGTTTGCACCGCCTGATCAGGCTTTTCGCATGCGAGCACGGCTCCTAGCGACTCGACAGGGTAAAAGAACCCTAGGGGACTTTGTCCAGGAGCTGAGAACTCTCATTGCATCTATGCATCAAGACCCTGTGCAAGAGGCAATTGTAGTGACCATATGGGGGGTCTCAACGAGGAGGTTGCCAGGACGGAATTGTTCCGATCTCATCCGGCTACGTTCGAAGAGGCAGTTGCCATAGTGCTACGCGCCGAGTTTGACTATAAGTCTGCTCGCATTAGCACGCCTGTTTACCGAACAAGCTGTTCGACCACATGTGTTCCATCTAATAGAGCGGAACCTTTGGATTTAAGCCTCGTTGAAGTAGGAGAAAAGGCTCTTCAAGCTGTGGAACAGCATAAGATCATCCGTAGATGTTATATGTGCGGAAGCACGAAACATTTACGCCCTGTATGGCCTCTTCGAAATTCGCGTAAAGCTCGAAAGAGCTCCAACTCCGACCTATACCAGAGATTTTGTACGGTGCGGGAAAACGTCGATACTCAGTAGGTGCGGGGCGCCCTACTGGGGATGACCTAGGCTCGGTTGAAAACCTCTAGGAGGTGAGAATAAACATAACCTAGCCCCTGTAAGCTCGGTGCTCAATGGCACGGAACGAGAGTAGAAGCCTGGCTGTTGGTCGCTCAAGCGACTGTAAAGAGCTTTGATAGGCCGTGGTCAATTTTAATTGACTCAAGAGCGTCTTGCAATTATGCTCGATGCCTTTCCCTTGAAGGGAGTCAACAATACTTAGAGGCGCTTAGAGCGCATAAAGGTGATACAATCACTGTTCGCTTAGCGACTGGGACTGGGACTCGTGTCACTGTTCTCAAAGTTCCATTGAACTTAGGTATAAAGTTTCTGGACTTTGACAGTACAGTGATTTTAGATATAAAGTTTCTGGACTTTGACAGTATAGAACGCTGTCTCGTCCTTGATTTGGATTCGAGATATGATCTCATCCTTGGTATGGCCTGGTTAGAACACTATGGATCGATTGGAGGTCTAAGACCTAAGGCGCCACGCGCAATGTTCCTAGCAAAGTTTTGGAGAGTCATGAACCCACATTTGGTAGGCAACAAAAGCACTATTGGCGCGGATCATTGAATGTGTCTGTCAGTGTTTTAGACATTGGCATGTCTGAGTTAAAAAACTCTAAGTTAAAAACATTAATTCTGAGCCCGAATCAGCAGAAATAAGTGGAACGGCACGTACTCCGTCGAGTGACACTCGTTATAATAACGATTCACTAAATGCTGAAAGCATTGTTGGCCTAAGAACGAATTATCAAGGGTGCAATATCCCTGCGATACGTGGAGTGGAACGTCTAGTCCACCGAGTATGGTCGGCCGAAGTGGCATCATACTGAGTGTCAGTAGTGACACTGTTGGTGGTTCGCCAGGGCATTTTGAGTCAAACCCTCCTAATGCACGTGAAGCGACACGTAAATGTTCGCTGGATAAGGAAGTTGAGTTACCTAACTCCTTGTCGGATGTCAAATGGACACGATTTCTTGTATAGAACCAATATAGACTGGAAAACCCGGGGACGTGAATGTCCCGGCCTCTAAGAGGTGTATTGTGTCCACTCCAAGACAGGATGGGCACGAAGCGTGTATACCCTCACAAAGTGATACGAGTGAGCAAGTACATACGCTTTGAAATGGCGTAACCGGTAACATTAAAGGAGAACGTAGCCTTCCGGCAATCCCCTCGTTACATGCTCTTTTAGAGCTAGACGAAATGTTGATTGATGAATGCGGTCGAGCCTTAAAAGCTGGTGACTTATCTAAAATGGTGGTCATTCGACCTATGGTTGAGTTAAACTCATCGTCACTTCGAAGCTGTCCTGGATGTCACAAAAGCTACACTTAGTGCGCGAAATGGCTCATCGGTCCTTAAAGATCCTACGACTCCCTTTTGTTCCTTAATTAAGAAATTCAAGTTGTGGTATGAAATGACCCACCATCTGTTTTACCTCCGGATAGAGGTGTTCGTCATGAATTGACTTAGTTCGGGAACCAAATACTGTGTCACAAGACAATGGTCTTTACCAAAGGAGCAGTGTGACATCATTGACGATTTTTTCCGTGCTAAGCACGAGGCTGGAATGGTGCGAGAGAGCAAATCTCCTGATTCGACACCGACACTTTGCGTCAAGAAGCCAAATGGTAAATGGCGCATTGTACATGCTCTTAATAAGCTTAATGCTGCCACTATACCAGCACGAACCCCCATTCCTAGAAAGGATGTTCTTCACAACAAAATGGTAAATGCACAATGTACATGCTTACAATAAACTTAATCCAATCACTATACCAGCACAAAATCCCACCTAAAACGGTTAACACCCCAAGCGGCATGTTATGGGAGTGGCTGGTTATGCCACAAGGGCTTTCCAACGCCCCGGCAACATTTAATCGTCTGGTGAAGCAACTGTTTCGCCCTCATCGAGATTACGCACAGACTTATTTCGATAACATTTTTGTCCATAGACGTGCGGAGCAGGGTCAGTCGGATATGGAAAACCATTAAGACCATTTGCGAGCAGTGCTCGAGTGCATGCGCACAAACAAAATGCACAAAAATGCATCGAAATGCAGTTTTGGCGCAGACGAAATTTTTTTTAGCATGCTTAATTGAAAAGCGAGGCCTTAGAGCAGATCCTACTAAGCTAAAAGCCATAGTAGATTGGCCGATTCCTAAAAACCAAAAGGATTTGCGTAAGTGGCTGGGTCTCGCCAATTATTTACACAAATATAACGAAAAGTACGCTGATATGGCTAGGCCATTATCTAATCTCCTTAAAAAGGATACAGAATGGTGCTGGACTAGCACCGAAAAAATAATGCGTTTCGAGCAGTTATGGATAGTCTTATCCATGCCCCGATCCTGGCACTGCCAAACCCAAATTGGCCTTTCAGTGTCGTCTGTGACGCATCAGATTTTGCCATTGGCAGTGCTCTGTTACAAACAGATGTTGATGGGCATGAACGTGTTATTGCGTTCGAGTCTAGAAGCCGCGGAAAAGAACTAACCAGTTCATGACAAAGAGTTACTTGCTATGAAGTATGCTCTAGTCAAATTCAGAGTTCATCTGCTCGGCTCTAAGCCGTTTGTGATATATACAGATCACGCGTCATTACGCACGGCGACTAAGTCGCCCCATCTCTCACAGAGAATGGACCGATGGCTATCTTTTTTTTGCGGAATACAACTTCGAGGTGAAGTATAAACCCGGCAAGCAGAATGCTTTGGCCGATGCGTTATCATGCAGGCCGGATTATGAGCTTTCTTATTTAACGACTATCTCGTCACCTATTCCCGAATTAATCCGTTCGGCTTACGCCAAGGCTGAACCGAGTGTAGCTCTGCTACGAGCTTCAAAGAACTCGGATTCGGGTCTTAAATTGCCGGCACGTTTGCGTGCAAGGTTGAATCGATTTTCTATGATAACAACCTGTTGCTTTATTGCACAGACATCGCGGACCTCCTCGTGTCGTTGTTCCTCATGATGAGGATTTGAAGTATGGGATCCTCTATGAGGCACGCGATACTGTCCTTGGTGGTCATCTCGGTAGAGAAAAAAAAACCACGGCTCTATAAGCCAGAGTTATTGGTGGCCCAAACTTTATAAATGGGTCAGCACATATGTTTGCACATGCGAAACGTGACAACGGGTCAAAGCCTCGGCACATGCTGCTGCGCCACTGGCGAATCTTCCCATTTCCATAGGATGCTGGGAGTCCATCAGTATGAATTTTGTTTTTGGGCTACCGAAAGAATCGGCCGGTAACTCCGGTATAGTGGTCTTTGTTGACCGTTTGAGCAAAATGGCTCACTTAGCGGCCGTGCCGGATTCCATTGATGGAGAGGGTACAGCTAACTGCTCATCGATCGCGTGTTTCGACAGCATAGTTTGCCAGTGGCAATTGTCTCTGGTCGGGATCCCCGTTTCACGGGTAAATTCTGGAAATTTTCCGAGTGCTTGGCACCAGATTGGATATGTCCACTGCGGACCACCCGTAGACGGATGGTCAAACTGAACGTGTCAGTCGCGTCATTGAAGACGTTTTACGCAGCGTGTGTGCTCAGACACCAAAGCGCCGGAGCTCAATGCTCCCAGTAGTGGAGTTTGCGTTAAATAACGCTGTTAATGCCTATACAAGCTATACTCCGTTCTATGTAAACGGTCTTACCCACCCGCGCGTAGCTGTATTAATTCTTATATGGTCGGAGACCGAGTTTTACTTAACGCTAAAAACCTACCTACCAACTAGGTTTCCGCGGTCTTCAAAACCAAATTGCGCCCGCGCTTTATTGGACCATTTACGGTCGTGGCCAAGAAGGGCCTAGCTTATACGCTAAACCTTCCCAGCAAGCTGCGTACACACCCAGTGTCGACGTTGGCTTGCTTAAGCCATATCGGGACCCTCCCCACGTGGACATGAAGGCGCTTGCGCCGAGACATGCGTTCGTGCCGCAGATTGTTGCATCCTCACCAGGATTTCCAAGTGGCCCTCTAAACGAGGCTGCTGACGCTCCAGCGTCGAAAGACGAACCGCCTCAAAAGAGCTCTCAACCCGAGCAAGGACCTCACGAAGAAGTTGCACCTCGTGCCTTAGAGCATCAAATGCTTCCGCCGAAATTTCGGCCCCCTCCCGCGCTGCTTGATGCGCGGGGGAACCTTCAGTTTCATGTGGAGAAACTTTTAGTTCGACGTCGTCGTAAGGGTCAATACCAGTATCTGGTTAAGCGGCTAGGATACCCCTCTTCCGAAAACTCTTGGGATTTCGAGTTACCTCTTCGGCAGGATTTCCCGTACGCCGTTGACGTTCTTGAGCGCCAAGCTCAGAGTCAACTCGCGTCAAACGACGCTTCCCACCACTAAACGTGGGATTAGGTGGATCTATAGCCTCAGTGCGGCTCGATCCATGGTTGTACGGTCAACCGAAGCACCTCATATCGGCTAGACCTTTCTGCGTTTTGTGGCATAAATGCCAAACGTAACTGGCCTTTGGCCTTAAGCTTAGCGAAGTCGAAGCGAAGCTTCCGTTCCAAACGAACATCACCCCAATCCGCAGACTCTCTGATATTCTAGATATTACGGAGTTTGCGGGCCCGGTGAACCCAGTTCTCAAATGAGACTTCGTTTTCACTCCTTGTTTTGTTTGGAAACAAAACGATCGGAATTTTCCTCATGGAGGTCACCGAAGCCCCACGGGCTTGATCACGTGAACGCGTCAGATACTGGCTTCGCGTCATTACCTTCGGCGTAACGTATTGCTCATGAAGAGCGTCGCGAGCAGCGATCTCCTCCGGCGTCCTCGCCGGGTCACCAGAGATCCAGATGGCCAAGCTATGACCCGCTATCTCTTTGAGACGCTCGTCCGCACTAAGCGGAGTGAATCTATATTTCACTATGAGCCTTAGCTTTCGCTATGTTGGCAGCTCGACGACGAGCTCTTTCCTCTATGAGGATAATCTGCTCTTGCTCTTCATCGAGCGGATTCGTAATGATGTTGGACTCAGGGTTTCGTGTCCTGCTCAGTGCAGTTAAGACATCAGCGGCACCACGTTCTGGGAACGGATCGGGGCTCGCCGACGTTCATCCGGAGGAGAAGGCGTGAGCGAACGCCGCTCTTTTTCCTCCTCCTCTGATTGAGTGTGACTTTCATAGTCCACAATTTTCTCTTCGTCGAGGAAGGTGCTCAGAGTCTGTGACTCACTCTTGATTGTCATTAGACAAAGAAATAAAAAAAACACAACCGAACGGTTAGCTGTTTGGGTTCCAACCTCAAAGAGTAAATGAAGCGAATGTTGTCTCTCGGAGTC
This sequence comes from Bremia lactucae, assembly GCF_004359215.1. Taxonomy (NCBI): domain Eukaryota; phylum Oomycota; class Peronosporomycetes; order Peronosporales; family Peronosporaceae; genus Bremia; species Bremia lactucae. The sequence continues at coordinate 296,757 of NC_090617.1, forward strand.
AACAGTCTGATGAGGAGGGTGTAATGGCACACATCGATTGAAAAACCGTTTTTGTGGTACATTTACCTTATGGGTAAAATACCCTTTTATCTAATTTTAAAATAGTTAGTTACTTAAAACCCATTTATTATGGGTAACAAAGTGGTCGCCGCCAGATATAAATCCGGCGGCCAAAATCTATTTTTAATTAGCTAGGGTAAGGTTTTAGATTTAAATAATTAAATAAAGTGCAGTTCCTCTTTTGATCTATAAGCGTTAAGTGCCTTCCTAAGGCTTGCGCATTGATCTGTGGGAGATAGAAGCCTTTCTAAGGTATATCCTCTTGGGCACTGCCACTTGGTTCAACGAACCCCTGAATCCCTTGAACGAGGATTCCTTAAGCTTTAATAGCTTGTACGACTTCCTGAGTTGTTAAACCCATTAGTTCAATAGAACTAAGTGACTCTCTGAGTCTGAGAAAGTCTTCCTCTGACTTTAGGAGCGAGATAGCTCCGCTAGAGGCACCACTCGCACTGAGGCTGTAACGGGGTGTATCGTTACATGAAATTAACACTTAAAGGTTGTTATTTCATGTAGAGGATATTACTTTATATAGTAATATTCAGAATTCTTTGGAGGATATTACTTTATATAGTAATATTCAGAATTCTTATCCATAAATAGGTATAGACCATTATATCTATTTATTCCGCAGACTAATCAGCTGTAGAGGTAATCAAAGAGAGTTACAGATAAGATAGAGATAATTCATTTACATGTTTAGTATTAGATTATAATTAATTTAGCATTTACAAAGATAGAACAAGAGACACTTACTTATATTTAATACAGTTTCATTTTACCCTTTTAAAGCTAGTTGCCTTAAGAGAAGTCTTCCCTGCACGTACTAGTGTACGTGGAATAACGTAAGGCACCACTCGCAACTGAAGCAGTGCGAAGTGGACTTGTACTGAAGCAGTACAAGTCGTAGTGCCCCGTTACAGAGGTAGTGCGAAGTGGACTTGTACTGAAGCAGTACAAGTCAGTAGTGTCCCGTTACAGTCCCAGTCGTAAAGCTGCATGATATCTTTCTGTAGTTAGCACGAGAAGCATACCAAGCTCCATTCAAAGATCATGCAATAGCTGTGGCTGGCCACAGTTTTTGTAGGCGGGCACGTCGAAATGCGGCCACGCTCTACTTTGATACACACCCTAGCACAGCGAGGAAGCGGTTTAACCTGCTTCTCTTGCGTGCATTGAGGCAGTTGTGGTGGGCGCGTTAGCGACCTCACCCAACACACTAAGAACTGTGGTAAAGTGTCGTCACGGGAGCGGCAATCTGTCTCCTCGTGCGCACTTACCAAGTAGGAAGTAGTTTTCAGACTGATTTATATTTAATAGAATTAAATACAAATACCAATTTTTACCAATTAAAATGTTATCTCTATAGATATCACTTAATATGTATTGCGAG
>NC_090617.1:323965-341631 GCF_004359215.1 Bremia lactucae
CCCGTAGGCGTCGGATGCGTGTTGTGCCCCCGCGCCATGACGTGAGTCTAGTAAAACTTGATGGCTGCCCTTAATAAACACTCGGATTCATCTTCTCAGCATGTTAAAATGCTGAGATGAAGAACAGCTCGACTGCGTCCCAGTCAACCAAACTTCCAGCTCCATAATACGCTGTCGGATAGATCGTGTGTGTAGGGAGCAGCTGTAAGTGATTCCGCAACCGCGTGTGCACTGCAGTGTGCGTCCTGTCACCTCTCGATAGCGCACTTATTTCGCGATCAAATGTGACTGCACACATTATGTGTTGGCTGAGCAGTATTCGTCGCTTATGATCGCAAAACCTGAGCACTTGATCAATCGCATTAATGTGGCTTAATCATCTGAGTAGTCAATGATCGGTGCCAGCCGGGTTTCAGCGCTTGTACGCTTGCCACGGTGAATTCGCCTACCAATCCAGGTTCGGATCGCGTTGTCCGTAACCTTCTCTCGATACTTATTTTGCGCCTTTAAGAGACTGTCTTTCCTCCACTCAGCCGTCCCTGGACCAGCACCTCCGGATCGAGTAGATTGAGATTTCGCTTAGAAAAGCAAACTTACTGAGAAACATTAAAAGGTTTTCTGGTACTTGCGCAGCTGCTGCTCTCCACGTTGTCATAAAGCTTGATGATTCTGGAAACAATACCGTTCCGGTCCCCTGTCACTCCTTCGCGAAAGGCTCCAGGCGTCTACCGCTTAAGGTAATTTTCTTGTTTGTGGCCATATAAAGAACATAAACTCAATTCTCTCGATCAATCCGTACATCAGTCAGCGCCATCATTCCCCGTTTTATCCTACTTGGAGCTAAAGCGAATTGATGGCCGCTGTCGTGTTCATCTGCCGCCTCAGCCCCATCCAGCCGCTCGTGCACCCGTTTTTCGTTACCGCTGTCTGCGTAAGTTCAATCGGCCTGCGTTTCCACTCCACTAGAGCCGTCTGGGAAATCTTTTCACCTGACAGGTGCAGTTGGTTATTCTTTTCCTCCACTTGCCTTACTAGCACTCCCGATCATAGGTTGTCACCACGCATACATGCATACATCATTTCCCTACACTGTTTCGCTTCATAGTGGAGAGATATTGTGGTACACTTCCCAACCCTCACAGAGATCTGGCAGCATATCGAGCTTGACCTTATGAACGAATCCTGAATATTGACGGCCCCAGATCTGTAGCACGAGGAGTGGGGGGCCTGACCGCTGGAGTTTAGGAACCCGAATCTCGTGTACCCAATCTATAATGGGCATTAGGTACTTAGCCGATGTTTCAACCAATTTCTTTTTCCTGTGTAGACGAGTTGGCGCAAATTTTTTGCATTCCCAACCCACCCTTGGCGCTTTAATTTTCACAACGACGTATATACTCCGCTGCAAAAAGTTCGCCGCCACACCAAGCGTATCGCTGCCACCCTATGTATCGTCACTGACGAATACTCCCCGGCTAGAAGAACTATTCGCATAATCTTTAATAAACCAACGGAGTAACATGAGCGATTATCCCCGTGACATCGTTGGCCAACAACGCCTGACGTGGGACAGTGCTGTGACACGATGGTCTTGGGCTAGATGATCTTCCAGGTGATGCAGACCTGCGTACTTAATACCTTTCTTTATACTTAATGTGAGCTGCTTCAATGGGTTCGTCGGCCCGTCCAAGACAGAATTCGCCAGCGCCTGAGCTAATGCCGTGAACATAAAGTTGCCTATTGCCGGCGTGTTTGCTTCGCGCATGTGGGCGCGTGGCGTTAAAAGAAGAAATTGCAAGTTAGAGAATCTCGCGAACCCGTTTTCTAACTTATACGAGCTAAAACAAATCGCCCATCAGCGTCTCAAGCTCCAGAGAGAGGCAGAGACGGTGATTGCTGAAGCAATTAACCCCCACGCCTAAGGCTCAATTTGAAAGGCCAAGCGGCCACCATCACACGAGGAAAGAATGGTGGCACGACACAGAACAAAAAAGTTTTATTACTCGAAACGACACGCCCGAACTTACAGAGCCGAAGCCACAAGATGAGCGACTATGGCTTTACGCCGATCATGCGGTCGAAGAGCCGATTGTGGGCACGTAAAGGAGCATTGCAGGAGACGGTGAGATTGACCGAAGGAGGTTTTGGTGTCTTGCAGAGTGAATAGGATGATAACGAATCATCTCAGGGTATCCAGGCACAAAGGGAGGCGGTCGCTGGACAATCGGTTGGGGAGCCTATTGATTTGACCGAACCTTCTTCGGAGGAGAGCTGTGGCCGATAGGGCAAGGAAATTCACGTCACGGTGGACGAACAGAAGCGTCGAAAGGACGTTTTAGATCGAGGTAAAGTAGGGATGCTTACAAGCTCTGTGCTGATGACGAAGAAACGTCAGAAGCGCAGCAAGCTGCTCCAGCTCTGTACGCAGGTGCTCCTACTTGGACACTCACCGCTTTCCATGGGACCTCCAATTAAAGGGCGCTAATTACTGTGAATGAAGGAAATTGAAACTCAAATTGGGATATCATTGAAAATCGAATGAGTTATATAAAAATTCCAGGTCTTTCATTTTGAACGAAGTCGAGATCTTGGACTTGAGATATGCTGCCAACCGCCCAATGTCGTTAAACATCATCAAATTCGACGGCCGTACAGAATATTCTGCTTTTGATAAGCTACTGCTCCATTAGGTGCTTGCTGTCGCAGTCACGCCGTTCCGTACCCGATCAACTGTTCCCCAGTACGGCCTGATAGTTACGCAGAATCCCGTATAAAAAAAACTCATCGTCTTGTCGCAGGCTTGCTATTAATCGCATTCACCTGCCCGAGCATTTATGTAATTGTGTTACGTTGAGCCGAAATATCTACACTGATTCCAATATTGCATTGCAGATAGCTTTAGTGGACTGCTACGGTCACGCGTGAGCCGATTAGGAGTCAGGACCAACTCCCAGCTTGGACTGTGCAGTTCAATCGCAGTGGCTTCTTCGCACTTAATACACATCTGAGAAAGGGGGGCGGTCGCCGACAGACGATGTCCCCTTCTGTAATTCCTCTGATAACCTCCCACTTTAACGTGGTTCCTTCACGTATCGCACTCGGCCTTCCCTGCCCTTCCCGTTTCGTGCACAGCAGGCGCATCTGTTTGATGGTGTCAGTGTCGTACTTTGTCGGATTGAACATAATTTTATCAAACGTCCGTCTCCTGTGCGTTTCTGCTGCCGACTTGTCCTGAGCAGTTCCTTGTCGGACTGTTTGCACCCACTTGTGCCTACTGGACAGCTTACAGATAATCTCTTTAAAGGCTCACTTAGTCGTTAATAAGTCGTTACTAATTGCATAAGCAAGCCTCTACCATTTCGGAAACGCGTCCCTTCCGTCAAAGAACGCAGGGCTAGCAGCCCGTCGACTTCCGGCCCGTAAAGCTTGGAAAACCTCTGCCAACTTGACGGTAGCTCCCGTGACACAACTGGAATTACCAAGTATTCCACTTTTAGAAGCTTCCGCAGCGTTGCTCTCCACGCTTCTACTGGACCCACCTCCGTTGAGCCTCTAAGATTGTCCACGAGTGCATCAAACATATCCGCCAGCGTACTGTGCTCTTGACCGGACTCGATGCTCGAAAGTGCTCGATACTCTGCAAATTTCTTGCCGCCGGACTCGGAGTGCCATCCCCTAACTGTGCTTGACTGGTCCGGGCGGCCTCCGTTAAATGTTGGCGCGTCATGGCACCGATAGAACGAACGCCCTTGCCACTTGAGATCCAAAGTCCTCTATTCCCTCATCCCCACCGTCCCAGTTAATCCTCGAAGCCGCCGCCATAGGCTCTCCATTGTCCCCTCTCCTGGCCTCTTTCGCCGGGCTGGGTGACGACCCGATACATCCATCCCGCACTGGCCATGATCCAGCGCTTGCCCCTCCTTTCCTTCCGGAGGTAAGGGCAGCGGAGTTTATTTCCCTGACACGAGCTGACGCTGGCTTGAGAGAGTAAATTTCGTTTCCTGCATAAGGATCTTTTATCTACTACTGGACTAATAATATTAATACCTAACTAAGTATGGCCCTCCTTGCGCACCGCACAATCGTGTCATGAAATGATCGGCGGGGTTGATTTATACTTAAATCAACCAATTAGTAGAGCTAATGTCTTATTGCATCAATGATACCAAATTGGGTATTATTGGAATATTTAAGTCAAAATTATTAAAGATAATAATTTTGTACTTCTTTGTTTATTTCCTCTTATAGGAAATAATACTTATGAAACCGGACACTCCGTTACCCCCCCCCTAACCAACAGTCACTATAGTGACTGATATAGGGTGACAGGAAAGATTATTATGTCTTTCTTCTTTAATCAAAATACCGATTATATTTGCATTATTGCTCTTAATCAAAATATCGAACTGATTGCATTCTTGATTTTGATCAAAATCAAGATGGCGACGAATAAGTCTGTGCGCGTGGGCCATGTGGTCGCTAAGCTGGCAGCTGCACGGATCATTGTAGGGCAAATGTCTCAGTAGTTGCTAGTGTTACCTCCTACTCCCATTGGAGGTGACTGGGGTATGTCATCTGTTGATGACATTGCAGGTGACGGAGACAAGTCACCTGCTACACCAACTGTAGGTGACTGGACCAAGTCACTGACACCACCCGACTCAATGGCTACTGAAAAGGCTGCCGGATCACCCGGGGCCAAGTCCGTTAAATTTTTAGGCTCTACGTGACTACCAAAGAGGTGATGACGAGGTTGGTTAATTCGTCGGACCTCTTTGGTGGAGAGTCATTAACAGATGACTCCCCGGGCGATGACCACTCTGGTGACGCTAGGATGCGTCACCAGGAACTAAGTGGTGGAGTGCTGCTGGTGGTGCTAGCTTACATTACCAGAAAAGAAGTGATTCTAGGGGTCGCTTCAAGTGCTAAGTTAGCGTTAACGCTAACATGAGCCAGCAGGAGAGGGGCCGCAATACGTTGCGTTCGCTCCTGAAAAGTGGCCTTGGTTTCCGCTAAGAGAAATCTGATTCGTTTGTCTTGTATGACCGACGATCGATATAATATTACGCTATTTGACCCATCCAGGCTTCCCAAGACTGGTGGGGATGAGACGAAGTTCTTCATCGATTCCTTTTCAGGCATCGGTGGTACACTTGTAACGGGCAAAGGATAAAACCTTTGGACCAAGCTTAGACAGCCTTTGTACAGAATGCACAAATATAAGCCGTGACGTCTGGCTTGGCAAGCTAATGCTTTCCGTGAACGGTTCGAGAAAGGGACCGTAGTCGGTGCACGCTATAAGTTGCACCGTTTGTCGAGAGAAGCAAGGATTACTTGCCTCTCGTGGGAGGGATTCTTGCCCATGCTGTTTTAAGAGTGCAGGTAATGCCCCTAAGGAAGCATACTCCCTCAAAGATTCCCATCGGAGGACTCTCATCACTTACGATGTGAGTCAAGGTACTGATCCTTTTACGAGCGCGGGAAGCGCTCGTACTTTGATGGTCGTCGTAATGCAAGACGAGACCCGGAACGTTTACCATCATTTAGGAACGAGGTTTCCAGCTATCATGCGAGGGTGGATGCCCTCGTCAACAAACGAGATAATTCGTTCGAACCCCCTTTGCCTCACGGTGGTTCGAGAAACTTCCAACAAGAAAGCGCTTCTCACCACCTGAATTTTCAATGGATGTGGAATGGGAGGAAAGATCGGGTTCACCTCGTTTACGAGCCCGAATCAACATCGTGATTTGGATCACGGTCTATGATATTTAAGGAAGGATCTTGATCACGAGCAATGCCGTCGCCACGAGTTAGCGGTGGTGGCCGATAATGCGTCTCGTGACCAGTTAATAAATTGTGCGCCGGTTGTGACTGATCTCTTGACTAATGAAAAGACATAATAGTCCCTTCAAAACGAGCTGTTGACAGCTCGTCAGGAGATCGCTTCCTTGGAGGAATGAGTGGATTGTCTGGTTTAAGGGAATCAGACCCTGTTCCGAGACGATAAGTCTTTGGCTCGGAACCATCCGACTTTGACGGATGCCCTTGACCGTTCCGGTGTAATGCGGAATCGGAAGCAGCCTCGTACTGATAGCACGGGCGTCTCCGCCCAGCATAAAACGTAGGATGCGTACGCATACAACGAGGCAGCTCGATCGTAAACGCATTGCATTGGCAATTTAGTACACGAAACGGGCCAATTTACCTGGGCATTAATATATTACTGCCTACATTCGTCACTACATGTTTTGGTAGGTTTACCGTAGACAATAGGACTAGGTCATTAACTTAAATGAAAGTATGTTTGCTCTTCTATCTTTGTCAGAATTCCGTTTCTGTCGGTCCACCGCATCAGCGATGGAACCCTGTATGAAACAGACCTCTACTGACTCGGTTTTATTTCTTTTTCAGTGCGACCGGCTTGCACTGCGGAGAAGTCATTCTCCTCACGAGTGAGAGCATTGTTGTTCTCACTAATAATGTTGTTTTCGATGCTGAGTCGTTCAGCATCGTTTTCAAAGTCAGTAATAGCATAATTGTACTTACTGCGATTAATCACTTCAATGTTAGTTAAGTGAACATTGGTATCCTTATCATTGACTATAGTGCTAATGCGTGATGAGCAAGAGCTAGAAGGCTCGTTGATCGAGCGAGTCCTTCTCACCTTTAAATAAGAGTCATTCTTAGAAAGGTGGGTATAGTAGGTGGCGTAAGTCATTCACGAAAAATGGTGTATGCTTCGTAGAATCATGTACTGAATTGTTGATGGCAAATTCTGCCATCGGCAAGGAATCGCTCAGACTTTTTAAAGAATGGACATATCCGCAAGGTATCTCTTCGAATATACGGTTTGCCCGTTCGGTCCGACCGTCTGTTTCAGGATGATCAGAAGTTAACATTTTCAACTGTGCTTCAAGTGATTTGAATACAGTTTGCCAAAATTCCGCCGTGAATATAGGGTCTCGATGTGTGATCAATTCGCGGGGTAACCCATGTAGTCGAAATATCGTGACAACAAAGTCACTAGCACAGTGATCGACTCCGATACTCCAGCTAGATGTACCATCTTGCTAAATTGATCAACAAAAACAAGAATACCATTATTCTTGTGGGTCGGTGTATTCGGGAAATTCGAAGACGAAGTCCATAGATACAGACTGCCAACGCTCTGCCGAATCAGGCACAGGTTGAAACGGAGCACGGGATGAAGCACTGGGCTTGCCGGTTGACAAACGTTGCAAGCACGTATGTACTTGCATACGTACTCATACTGGCGTGGCCAGTATAAGTAACAACTTATCGTGAGATAGGTTTTCTCACGTCGACGATGACCACTTGTTGGTGTATCGTGGCAATCATACATGATGCGTAAGCGCAAATCATTTTAGGTGGGGATAACGACACGAGGTGTGTCGCCAGCAATGGCTTTGTAATACAGTAGCCCATTGCGTGTTGTGTATCGACCTGTTGAGGATCTATACAGTTTCAACAATCAGTTTAAGGATTGTTAGGATGGATTTCCAAGGTAAATCCATCAACCTTTTTAAGAGCCTTATCTTCTTGATAAGCTCTTTTAACGTTGTCGAGTAATGTTTGACGACGGCACAATTAGTGTTGCAACAGTGGCTTTCTGCTCACTGTAAATCTGGGCAGCCGGATCAAAATCGGGCCGGCGCAAAAGGACCCCAGCGACAACGTTAAGTCGTCTTGGTTTATACTCTAAGCAGAAATTATACCCTGCAAAGAAAAATAACCATCTCGTCATTCTTTGCGAGAGGTGGACTGTTTACGGCCGTGTGTAAAGCCGCATGGTCCGTATATACAACGAACGGTCTATCTTCCAAGAGATAGACCCTAAACTTACCCCGTGCATATTTCATGGCGAGAAGCTCCTTGTCATGCACTAGATAGCTGCGTACAGCTGGTTGAAGCTGAGATTGGACGACATGCTCTGCGTCGTCTGTGTCATATTGCATTAGCGCACAGCCGATTGCAAAATCGCTGGCGTCACAGACCACATGGAAGGTGGTCAGCAATCGCAAATCCTGGCGATTGCATCAATCGTTGCTTAATAAACTTAAAGGAACGCTGACAATCAGCGTTCCATGATCCCTTTACATTTTTCTTCAACAAATAAGAAATATGTACTGTCAATTTCGGCGCAATTGCGTGAGCACTTGTACAGGTACGCCGCTAAACCGAGGAACTTTCGAAGTTTCTGTACATCGACTGGCACAGGCCAATCGGTGATCACCTTGATATATTCTGGATCCGGGCGTACACCGTGTTTACCCACGATAGACCTAAGAAGTGGTATTTCGCTTGAAGCGGATATTCACCTCTTGAGATTTGCATACAACTCGTGCTTACGCATAAGTGTAAGAACCTTTCGGACGTGAGTACGATGTACTTCAGCATCCGACTTTTCGTCTATGGCTCTACTATGAACGATGACGTCGTCAAAATAAATCGGTGCGAATTCCGCATCGATCTCAACAGATTAATTACACATATGTTATATGTCGCGGGGGCATTACTAAGTCCCTGTGGAATGACTAGCCACTGCCATATCATACCGCTTGAGGTGCTTACTGCCGTGAACGGAATCTCTTGTTCACGCGTAAGGATCGGATAAAATCCATCCATCAGATCATTGACGAAATGATAGTATTCTTTTACATACCATCAATAATTACGTATTTTCGTGGTATCGGCGTTTGATCCGGTACAGTTCCAGCGTTTAATTTATTAAATGCACAATCCGCCATCCTCCTGTTGCTTTAATCACATAGAAGGTCGGAGAACTATGTGCGGAATTTGACTCCCTCACATGGCTCGCTGCTAAGCGATTGGCAAAGAATTCCCCGATCGCTAGTACTTGATCACGAGGCAATGGCCATTGTTTCATGACACAGTATTTCGAACCTGGAGTTAGGTCGATTTCGTGTCGAGTGCCTTTATCCTTAGGCGACTCGCACGGGAAGACATCGTTAAATTCTATAGATCTTTATATAAAGGGTTTGTCTCAAAAAGAGTTCCAGGATCGAGACGTAAAGCGTTCAATCCGAGTCTTCTCATCGATTACACTTTTGTCCATCGATGAGCTGCTGAGAACACGCTCATTCTCAGGAAATACTATTGCCGAACGAATATCGGCCACGAAGTTGTCATCTGTGACATGTACGCAGATCTACTTGACTTTGCCACTACGCAGATCACGCACGAACTATTTCAATTCTAGTGTTGGCAATTGAGTTATCTCCGAAATTAACTTCGGAGGCGCTATAAGCTCAACTGTATAAGCGCCTACACTTGATCAATTGTTTACTAAGACATTAATTGTCCAAGTTTCCTCTTTGGAACTTTATTTCAAAGGTACCTGGGAACCTTTAACCACAGGTTTCGGGGGACTTATTCACACAGAATTTATTTGGGGAGTATCCTCTACAACTGCCTCAAGCTGTGGCAGCGCTACCACAGCGAGAATCTCTACGATCGACTCTCAGACTATCTAGGACTAACGCACTGTCTCTTATAGTCGAACGATTCTAACTTTCGTGACTGTTGCTGTTTAAGCAAGCATCCTTGTTTCGTACCACTCAATTTATTCGAGTGGTCGAACATCGACGCTGCCTGTGCTTGTGCACAGCCGTCGGGATCTAATTCCACAATGTGTTGGGTATTCACACTGAGGTCTTGTGTGCAGAAATGCTAACGATCGATCCACAAGTGAGGCCATTTCACTCACACGTAGGACATCCATACGCTTGTGGACGCATCAAGACGTTCATCGGTTGGCGGTCGTCACGGCTTGATGCTGCCAATATATGCATGGCTCGTACTTTCTGAGCCATGATAATCCAAGGATGACATCAAATTTGTCATCTAAATCTAGTGTGATGGAATCATTATCGCACTATTTACCCTTTAACGTGTATTGGATACCAACTTCTACACGTTTCTTTACAGTTCTATATGCGCCTGTTGCTAGGTGCACTGTCATCCTCGTTAAAGGAATATCGCGCTCAATAAATTGAGTCTGCGATCTTCTAGCGATTGGCGTCCAGGAAAATTATTCGCCGCCGCAACAATCGACTAGGGACTTAAGTAGCAACTTATTTGACACTTTTATTTTCAGGTTGATGAGGTTAACCTCACCACCTAAAGCAGTTACACACGATCTTTGTCTGTGAGGAGCAACCTTCGTCAAAAAGCCTGCAAATTCTTTTGACGTTGCTGGATCAGTAGGGCGCCCGCACCTACTGACGTCGACTGTTTTTTACGATCCGCCTCACCGTTTCAATTTAGCAATAGCGTCGGATCCGCGTCCTCCGCTGTTTGTAGCGAGAGGTCGGTCTTTACGCTCAGTGGTTAAGGCACTGGCCGTGGGACACTACACTCTTAGGCGTAGTGTCCCGTCTTTTGACAAACAACAATTACATTTTTGTAATCGTTTGTAACTTGAAGGGCGAGGTTTCTCGCTCTCTACCATCGAGAGATCCATAAGTTCAGGACCTTCGTCTTCTTGTCGCCTCGGTCGACGATATGCACCCGAGTGGACGAAAGCGTGTTTCAGACTGAAGCCTCCTGTTCTGCTATAGAGATCGATTGGTCGAGCGACTCTAATTCCAGCCGGAACAAGTGGGTCTTAACAGGCCTGTCTGCAACACCTTTAACATACACAGTTATCTTGCTAGTTCATCAATTGGATGACTAACGATACACCTGACCAGGTATCGTGTATGTTGGGCATAAGCGTGAAGTTTACGCTTGCCCTGCTTTAAATCCAGGAGATCGGCTCGAGCCCTCAATTCGGCACGTGGTGGCTCAAATGTTTGCATGAGCCGGGTCTTAAGGGCCTCGTACGACTTAAAACTAATAAGCTGTGAAGCTTGAGCCCCAAGGTTCAAAATTTGGCACGTCCGGCTAAGTTGGACATGCAAAATTTCACTTTCGTCGCATCATCACTGATACGACGAGCTTTAAAGGCGTCATCTAATTCGACGAACCATCTCGAAAGGGAGTCGCCTTCGACTGCCTGAAACTTTAAGATTTCTATTTTTAAGCTTTCGTGTCGACGCGGAAGCGTCGACCCACTAGCAGCATTTACATGCTGCTGTCTCATCAGTTCCACTTTTTGAGCACCCTGTTCTCTTAACACCTCTGTGTTGAGAGCCCTGCTGGTGGAGCAAGGCTAGTTTTCATCGGGCCCCGTCGAGTTCGTGTTGTATGAACTCGACTATGGCCCCATGCTGTTCATCTCTTCCCAGTGTACAGCATGGCGCAAACGGCTGGCCCGTCTACGATCAAACTCATTCGTTCGATCGCTCTCCATCCAAGGTCACTCAATTGAGTAAACCCTTCACGCGTCCCGTGATAGCCTTCTTGAGGGGCTGGAAGCTTCCTCCTTCTTCAGCCAACATGTCCATGTTGGATAAACGTGCGTGGGTCGTTGAATGAACTACGGGGCACCTTTCACTAGTACTGATAAGTATTAGATAAGCTTTAACTGATTACAGTGAAGGTGAGGTGCCTCAAAACTTCACGTACACAAGGCACAGATGGAATTTTTTTACGAAACTAAAGGTGTTAAGCTTTTTTAAGGTCTAGGCTAAGGCTTTAGAATGTAGAAAAGTAAAACTGTATTAATACATTAAATATCCTACGTAAGGATCTTCTATCCACTACTGAACTTATTACATTAAAAACTAACAAGTATAGCGCTTCCTTGCGCACCGCACACTCGTGTCTTATAACGATTGGCGTGGTTGATTTAGACTTAAAAAAACCAATCAATGGAGATAATATCTTATTGCATCAATATTACCAAATTTGGTAAGATTAAAATTCTTCAAGTAATAATAAAGATAATAATTTTGTACTTCTTTAGTTATTATTTCTCTTACAGGTAATAATATTTAATATTCCTTTTATAGGAAATTATACTAATGTAACGTTCCACGTCATTGAATCGAGTACGGTTATGCAGCTGAACGGTACACTCTACTTATCGTCTGTGCTGGTCTCCGTTCCCACCGTGTTACCGTTTGTAATGGGGCACACATCGGTTGGAGAACCGTTGTTGTGGTACGTTTACTTTATATATGAATACCCTTTATTCTATTATTTAAATAAAGTGCGATTACCTTTGATCTTAAAGCGTTAAATGCCTTTCTAAGGCATGCGCATTGATCTGTAAGAAATAGAAGCCATTCTCAGGTACATCTTCTTGGGAACTAGTTGCCACTTGGTTCAACGAACCCCTAAATCCCTTGAACTAGGATTTCTTAGCTTTCAGAGCTTGTACGACTCCCTGAGTTGTTAAACCCATTAGTTTAATAGAACTAAGTGACTGTCTGAGTCTGAAAGTCTCCGCTGACTTTAGGAGCGAGGTAGCTCCGCTACACCTGGTAGCACTCATAGTCAAATATGCCTGAGTCGTTACAAGACTAAACCCTCACGAAAATGGAAGAGGTTCCAGAACTGTCACAAGCGCAACGCGCCGCTTATGACAAGCTCAACGCGCCGCTTATGACAAGCTCAACCTTTATTTGGGTTTGAACACGTGGAATTCATTATCTCTTAGGGACCGGAGGTCCTGCATGCAAGTCTTAAAGCCTTCATGCGATACGAAGCCTCCCTGATCGGTCAGGTACATGACCACTTAGCGGCATCTATGCCAACCCGGTACATCTCTGTACCTGACTCAGAGCCGAGGGCTCGCCCTCTAACTGTAAATGTGAAGACATTTAGGAAAAAAGGAAAAAATCTTCCTTTTGGATTAAGCAGATGGAAATGCCCATTGATTCAGCCTTGCTCTTAACAGAACGACAAAAGGTGGCTATGGCCATTTCCAAACTCGGAAATAGAGCTATGGAGTGTGCACTGTCATGCAGTACGTCCATCAACGAACTTCTTCCCTCATAATATTCGATGAAACAGCAAATGATTAGCATGTCTGCACCGCACGATCAGGCTTTTCGCATGCGAGCACGGCACCATGCGACTCGACAGGGTAAACGAACCCTAGAAGACGTTGTCCAGGAGTTGAGAACCCTCATTATATCTATGCATCAAGACCCGGTGCAAGAAGCAGTTGTCGCAACAATCTTCTTTATAGGGGTCTCAATGAGGGCGTTGCCCGGATGGAATTATTCCGATCTGATCCTGCTACTTTCGAAGAGTCAGGCTACGCGCCGAGTTCGACTTTAAGCCTGCTCGCTTTATCACACCTGTTTACCGAACAAGCTCTTTGAGCACATGGGTTTCGTCTAGTAGAGCTGAACCCATGGATTTAAGCCTCGTTGAGGTAGGAAAATATGCTTTTCAAGCAATGGAATAGCATAAGAACACCCGTAGACGTTATGTGCGGAAGCACGAAACATTTACGTCCATCCTGTTCCCTACGAAATACGCGTAAAGCTCGAAAGAGCACCAATTCCGACCCATACCAGAAATCTGGTACGATGCGGGAAAACGTCGATACCCAGTAGGTGCGGAACGCCCTACTGGGGAAGACCTGCTCTTTTGCACCTCTAGGAGGTGAGAATAAACAGAATTTAGCCCCAATTAGCTCGGTGCTTAATGGCACGAGGCGAGAGTACAAGCCTGGCTGCTTGTCGCTCAAGCGACTGTAAAGGTTTTTGATGGGCCGTGGTCAATTTTAATTGACTCAGGAGCATCTTGCAATTATGCTCGACGCCTTTCCTTTGAAGGAAGTTAACAATACGTTGAGGTGCTTAAAGCGCATGAAGGTGATACAATCACTGTTCGCTTAGCAACTGGGACTCGTGTCACTGTTCCCAAAGTTCCATTGAACTTAGGTATAAAGTTTCTGGACTTTGACAGTATAGAACGCTGTCTCGTCCTTGATTTGGGTTCGAGATATGATCTCATCCTTGGTATGGCCTGGTTAGAACACCATGAGCTATGGATCGATTGGGGGTCTAAGACCTTAGGCGCCACGCGCAATGTTCCTAGCAAAGTTTTGGAGAGTCATGAACCCACCTTTGCTAGGCAACAAAAGCGCTATTGGCGCGGATCATTGAATGAGTCTGTCAGCGTTTTAGACATTGGCGTGTCTGACTTAATAAACTCTAATGTTAAAAACATTGATTCTGAGAGCAGATAAGTGGAACGGCACGTACTCCGTCGAGTGACACTCGTTGTAATAACGATTCACATGAATGGTGAAAGCATTGTTGGCCTAAGGCCGAATCATCAAGGGTGCAATATCCCTGCGATACGTGGAGTGGAACGTCTAAGTCCACCGAGTGTGGTCGGCCGAGGTGGCACCATACTGAGTGTCAATAGTGACCCTATTGGCGGTTCGCCAGGGCAATTTGGGACTAAACCCTTCTATCGCACGTGAAGCGACACGTAAACGTTCACTGGATAAGGAAGTTGAGTACCTAACACCTTGTCAAATTAGACATCATGTCTTGTATAAAACCAATACAGGCTGATAAATCCGGGGACGTGAATGTCCCGGCCTCTAAGAGGCGTATTGTCTCCACTTCAAGACAGGAGGGACACGAAGCGTATATACCCTCACAAAGTAATACTACTGAGCAATTACACGCTTGTAAATGGTGTAACCGGTTTGATTGAGGGGAAGTTAGCCTTGCGGCAATCTCTTCGTTACACGCTCTTTTAGAGCTAGACGAAATGTCTATTGATGAGTGCGGATGAGCCTTGAAGGCTGGCGACTTATCTGAGATGGTGGTCATTCGACCTATGGTTGAGTTAAACTCATCGTCACTTCTAGACGAAGCTGTCCTGGATGACACAAAAGCTGCACTTAGTGCGCGGAATGGGTCATCGATCTTACAAGATCCTACGGATCCTTTTTATTCCTTAATCAAGGAATTCCAAGATGTGGTATGTAATAATCTACTATCTGTTTAACCTCCAGATAGACGTCTTCGTCATGAAATTGACTTGGTTCCGGGAACCAAATATTTTGTCACACGACAATGGCCTTTACCAAGGGAGCAATGAGATGTCATCCACGATTTCTACCGTGCTAAGCACGAGGCTGGAATGGTACGAGAGAGCAAATCTCCTCATTCGACGCCGACATTTTGTGTCAAGAAGCCAAATGGTAAATGGCGCATTGTACATGCTTAGAGTAAGCTTAACGCTGTCACTATACCAGCACAAACCCCATTCCTAGAAAGGATGTTCTTCAGAACAATATGGTGGGCTGTACAAAGCACAGTGCACTGGACTTGGTCGATGGTTACTATCAACTGCTCATACGAGCAGGCGATATCCCGCTTACAGCGGTTAGCACCCCAAGCGGTATGTTATGGAAGTGGTTGGTTATGCCACAAGGGCTTTCCAATGCCCCATCAATATTTAATCGTCTAGTGACGCAACTGTTCCGCCCTTATCGAGGTTATGCACAGACTCATTTTGATGGCATTTTTGTCCATAGTCGTGCGGAGCAGGTCGGTCGGATATGGAAAACTATTTAGACCATTTGCGAGCAGTGCTCGAGTGTATGCGCACAAATAAATTGTATGCCAATGCATCTAAATGCATTTTTGGCGCAAAAGAAATTCCTTTTTTAGGATGCTTCATTGGAAAGTGAGGCCTTAGAGCGGATCCCGCCAAGGTAAAAGCCATAGTAGATTGGCCGGTTCCTAAAATTCAAAAGGATTTGCATAAGTGGTTGGGTCTCGCCAATTATTTACACAAATATAGCGAAAATTACGCTGATATGGCTAGCCATTACCTAATCTCCTTAATATGATACAGATTGGTGCTGGACTAGCACCGAACATAATGATTTTCGAGCAGTTAAGGATAGTCTTATCCATGCCCTGATCCTGGCACTGCCAAATTCAAATTGGCATTTCAGTGTCATCTGTGACACGTCGGATTTTGCCATTGACAGGCAGTGCATTATTACAACCGATGATGATGGACGTGAATGAGTTATTGCATTCGAGTCTAGACAGCTTAAAGCTGCGAAAAAGAACTACCCAGTTCATGACAAAGAGTTACTCGATACGCAGTATGCTCTCGTCAAATTCAGAGTTCATCTGCTCGGCTCTAAGCCGTTTGTGATATATACAGATCACGCTTCATTACGCACGGCGACTAAGTCGCCCCATCTCTCAGATAGAATGGCCCGATGGCTATCCTTTTTCGCGGAATACAACTTTGAGGTGAAGTATAAGCCCGGCAAGCAGAATGCTTTGGCCGACGCGTTATCACGCAGGCTGGATTATGAGCTCTCTCATTTAACGACTATCATGTCGCCTATTCCTGAATTATTTTTTTCGGCTTACGCCAAGGATGAACAGTGTGTAGCTCTGCAACGAGCTTTAAACAACTCTGATTAAGGTATTAAAATGCCGGCACATCTGCGTGCAAGGTTACATCGATTTTTTATCGATAACTACCTGTTACTTTATTGGACAGACATCGCGGACCCTCCGCGTGTCGTTGTTCCTCACGATGAGGATTGAAGTACCGAATCCTCTATGAGGCACACGATACTGTCCTTGGTGGTCATTCCAGGGTAAAAGGGGATGCCTATTCCATTTCTTCGCCCTGGGGAAGGGCTCGCATCTCTATTGATATGCGTGACGCGATTGAGGTTTTGCAATCGATTTACAGGCGCTAGGGCGCGTGTTTTCCGATGGGCCTTCTGAACCATCGGATGGGTCTCGTCATAATGACGGACGAGGCCCTCAACGTCAGCAACCAGCTGGGAACGAGGCTCCCAGCTGTCATGTGAAGGTGGATAACCACGCCAGCGAACAAGACAACTCGTTCGCTGCCCCTTCACATCACGGTGGTTCTGGATACGTTCCACAAGGAAACGTTGACCACCGTGGGAATCCACCAATGGTTGTGGTGGAGGAGGGAAAATTCGATCCGAACCGTATGTCGGATCTAATGTCGAGGATCGACAAATTGATCACTTCCTCCATGATTTGGAGGAGGGACTTGACCACGACCGCGGCAAGCGTCGCTCGTTGGAGCAGACGGTGCAGGCTCATCATAACGAGCGGTTGGAATACCGTTCGAAGAGTGCGTACTCCATGTTGGAGTGCGTACGGAAATATCATGCTGTTCGCGATGAGTTGTCGTCAGCTCATCGTAGTTTCGAGGATATTCGGAATTGCATGAGAAAACTTCAGGTTCAACATAAGAATCTGGTTCGCGATCACAATAATCTTTTTGGGATTCTTAAAAGGGTGGTCAAATCCGTCCTTGGAAGAAGCCGCGTACTGATGGTACGGGCGGAGCCGACCAACGTAAAACGTAGGATGCGTTCGCATCCAACGTGGCAACTCTATTGTGCACGCCTGCCTCTGCGATGCAGTATACGGAAAGGACCAATGAACTTGGGTAGTAGTTTACTGCTACCCACATTAGTGACTAATCACTTAGGTAAGTTTACGTAGAGAGAGCACTAGATCATTAATTTTTAAATGAATGAACCTTTGCTCTTCCATGTTTGTCTGCATTCCGTTTCTGTCGGTCCACTGCGTTAGCAATGGAATCCTGAACGAAACGGATTATTGATTCTCGAGTTAGCAGAAACTCTTCTGCTAACTCATTTGCTTTGTCTTTTTCAGTACGCTTTGTGCGTACTGCCATGAGATCATTCTCATCTTCGATGTCGATTTCTTCGACATCGACATCAC
>NC_090617.1:342294-348611 GCF_004359215.1 Bremia lactucae
AACTCGCTCCAATTCGGATACGATTGGACGTAACCTCGAAGTATCTCTTCGAGGACGCGATTTACGCGTTCTGTTTGACCATCCGTTTCCGGGTGATCAGATGTTGACATAGTCAGCCGTGTTCCGAGAGATCGGAACACGGATTGCCGGAACGACGCCGTGAATCTCGGATCTCTATCCGAGACTAATTCACGGGGTAACCCATGGAGTTTGAATACCGTGTCGATAAAGACACGGGTACGGCCCGGAGCCGTGATTGACTCTGGTACATCAGCAAGATGTACCATCTTGCTGAATCTGTCTACAAAAACAAGGATTCCATTGTTTTTGTGTTCGTCTTCGGGAAATCCGAAGACGAGTCCATAGATACGGACTGCCAACATTCTGCCGGAAGTGGTAGAGGTTGGAGAGAACACGGTATGAAGGGCTAGGCTTTACCCATTGACATACCTCGCAAGCACGAATGTACTTGCGCACAAACTGGTACTGGCAGGGCCAGTAAAAGTCGCGATTTACTCTGAGATTCGTCTTCTCACGTCCACGATGTCCACTTGTTGGAGCATCGTGACACTCATACATGATGCGCAAGCGCAAATCATTGTGAGTCGGGACGACGACACGTGGGGTGTCGCCGGTAACGGCTGTGTAATACAATAAGCCGTTACGTGTTGTGTATCGATCGGATGACGATCGATATAAAGCCGGTAGATCTTTAAAAGATTTATCGGATGGATTCATTAAATGATCCATCAAACAAAGGAGGTCCTTATCGTCTTTGTAGGCTTTCTTTATGTCATGAACTAAGGTTGATGACGGAACACTCGTAGTCAGTGTTGCAACAGTAAGATTACTTTCACTGTTGGAGTGCACTACAGACTCGAAGTCAGGTCGGCGTGATAACGCATCAGCGGCGACATTAAGTCGTCCTGGTTTATATTCTACGGAGAAGTTATACTCCGCGAAGAAGGATAGCCACCTCGCCATTCTTTGCGAGAGGTGTGGGCTGTTTACGGCCGTGCGTAATGACGCATGGTCCGTATATATACGATGAACGGTCTATCTCGTAGGAGATAGACCCTAATTTTAGCCAATTCATTTTTCGTGGCAAGGAGTTCCTTGTCATGCATTAAGTGATTGCGTTCAGCTGGTTGCAGCTGACGCGATTGGTAACAGACGGCGCGAAGCGCGAGGTCTGTATCGTATTGCATTAACGCAGCCGATTGCGAAATCGCTGGCGTCACAGACCATCTGTCATGAACTGCAATCGCCAAGATGGGCGATTGCATCAAGCTTTGCTTGATACCTTCGAACGAACGCTGACAATCAGCGTTCCATAACCATTTCTCGTCTTTTTTCAAGAGACGAGAGAGATGAACTGTCATCTCTGCATAATTGCGAGAGTACTTGTGCAAGTACGCCGCCAAACCAAGGAACTTTCTAAGTCCCTTGATCAAGGGCGCACGCCGTGTTTACCGACGATGCACCCATAAAGTGGTATTTGGCTTGCAGCGAATATACACTTCTTGAGATTTGCATACAACTTGTGCTTTCGCATAAGTGTAGGAATCTGACGAACATGATCTTTATAAACTTCCACGTCCGTCATACCGTCCATTCCTCGGCTATGGACCAATACATCGTCAAAATAACTCGGTGTAAATTCCCGCACCCGTCTCAACAGATTTGTTACACATCTGTTGAATGTTGCAGGGGCGTTACTAAGCCCCTGAGGCATCACTAGCCATTCCCAGAGCATCTTACTGTGGGTGCTCAATGCTGTGTACGAGATATCCCGCTCACGCATAAGGATCTGATAGATTCCATTCATCAGATCCATAGACGAAAAGATGGCACTATTAGACATACCATCTATGATTACGTCTTTTCTCGGCAGTACTTCGAGCCCGGTTTGAGCTCGATCTCATTTCGAGTGCCTTTATCCTAAGGTACTCGCACACTTTGTGCACCACACCCAAGTGGAGGTCTAGGTACTTCACATTAAGTAATTGACCATCCCGTAAAGTACACCAAGTGAAATTAATTAATTTGTGTAACGCAGGGCAACTTAAACCCGTTACATGGCGAGCCTATTATTCTAAATACATCAGCTCGCGGATGACACCAGACGTCATCCCTTAAAAGTCGCACTCCCCAATTTAACCTTATTTTTTAAGATTTATAATTGGGAAGTGCAACCAATGTAAATGCATCTAATTGTATCACATACACAAGAGTGAATCACTATGTAAATTCATCCGAGTGGCAGATCAAATTACTTTATATTAGGTAATTGACCTCCCCGTAAGTGTGTGTAACATAAGACAGCGAGCCCGTTCCGCCACACTACAAATTTTACATTTTGTAAAATCGTCAAAGGGAGGAACATGGGACAGCGAGCTGCTTTAAGCGCCGCTTTTAGTCCTCTCAACCACTCTATCTGTTCTCGTATGATAGTCGGGAACCTCGTTCCCAACTGATGATGGACGACCCGGGTCTCGTCCAACTGTACGACGAGACCCATCCTCCTCGACAGAGGGTCCATCAGAGAACGAGCGCTTCCGCGCGCGTAAAATGATTGGAGGTTCTCTTAGCGACCAGTGCGTGTTGATCTTTGTCATCACACGGCACCTGAATGCCATTTAAGATGGGCAAAGCTGATGGATCGTCTTCGAGACACCAACTCAACCATGCACGAAGCGCACCCGCGCAGCAAGAACGCCGCCGTCCCATAGTGCCTCAGTTGCAACGCCGACAGCTACTGATGCTTCTGTCGTAGTGCTAACTGGACGTAATGATTCATCCCACTTTCGCTGTGAGGATGTAGATCCGTCGCTCATTGTTGACTACAATGAGTCGACGCCGCTGCAATCACTTTATAGTAGTGAGGTTCGCAGCGAGCTAATGGGGAAGCGTGATGGCGCTATATTGCCCATTTAATTTTCCCACATTGCTCCTATCATGGAGACGCCGAACGTTGCGAAGGCAAGCTTGCTTAATGACAGCAATGTAACTGTCTCGTCGTCTTTTCTAGCTGGCGCAGTGACGATTCATGAGACTATGAAAGCAAACTTGCCTAACGTGAGCAATGTAACTGTCTCGTCGTCTGTGCAAGCTAGCGCAGCGACTATTCCTGGGACTTTAAAAGAATTTTGTATTAAAGCGGAAGCCATGTGAGGACGAAAATTTACCGGAAGAAGTTCACACTGATGTCTTGGGACCTATCAGTCCGAGATCTCGAGGTGGCGCATATATGTTGTATGTTTATCGACGACTATTCGCGTTACGTCATCGCGCATCTCATGAAGGCAAAGAGCAAGGTATTTCATCGTTTTGCTGAATACAAAGAGCTTATGGAAACTCAATCCGGTTGCCGCATCAAGTGTGTTAGCAGCGACAATGGAGGGAAAAGCACAAGTCACCAGTTTTCCAACTACTTTGCGAAGAACGGAATCGCAACCTCGTAGGGTCCATAACAGAACGCACTCGTAGAAAGAACAAACGGAATCATCGAAGAATGGGAATATCAATGTTACATTTTGAACAACTGAGCAAGGAATCGTTGAGTGAAGCGCTCATGACGGCGTGTTCGTGCACCTACTTTCGAACACGGTCCAAAGCAATATTACACCCTACGAGCTGGTCTACGATTCTAAACCTGACCTTGAACGCCTACATGTATTTGTATTACTTGTTTCTTACATGTCGAGAAGCCTCGTCGCTCGAAGTGGGATAGTAAGTTACTTCTGTATTTTTCTTGGGTACAGTCCAGGATCGAAGGCATATCGCGTATGGGACGCAGAAGTCAAACCTTTTATTACATCCCGCAAAATCAAGTTGGATGAGCGTGGACCGTCTCGATACATAACAATGCCAAGATCTGACTTCGTACCCGTTCAGTTCGTGGACACCGATGATATGGCTGATGCCCAGGATTTTGTTTAAACAGCGACACAACCGATTGTAGATGTGGACATAGAAACGGTAGACTACGATGATAACATGATGAACGAACTGTCTGGGGATATGGATATTGATGCAATTGAAAGTTTAAATACCTCTTTCTTATCTATATCAACCTTCGCGGAAGTACAACAGACTCATCACGGATCACAATTAAGAACAGCAGCTATTTCATTTGGGACCCGAATGTCAACTTGTACCAAAGATATCAGAGCGGTAGGGAATCGCATCATCTTTAGCAAGTCGGGCAGAAGAAGCCGCTGAAGCTATGAAGAACGTTTACGTTTCCCTTATGAGCAGGACCACTTAGTCTTCACCATCGAGATTTACAGTGTCCACTGGGCGATTGCTTTTGGAAGCAGCTCATAACTCAGGGGAGGGGACCCATCGGCACCTAATACGCTAATGCGCCAAACGAAAATGGCGAGTCTGATCCCAAAATGCCTAGTTTCGATGAAGGTTTTCAAATTGCGTCATCAGCAGTGGATTTACCGCGGAGTTACGCCAAAGCACTTGTATCATGTGAAGCGGCTGTATGGAAAGAAGCTATTCGTGCAAATTAAAACGCATGCCATTAATAACACAAGGGGTATTGTTCGAAAGCTTCTCGCTCCGAGAGGCTTTCACATGGGAAATTGGTGACATGCGTGGTAATTTTGCACGTTTAGCTTCTTTCCATACAGCCGCTTCAAAGTAATCGGTTGCAAATAGGTGCTTGCATTGAAGCAGAACAAAAAAGATGAAACTACAAGATTCAAGGCCCGTTTCGTTGCACTTGGTTTTCTGCAGGTTTACAGAATTGATTACACTGAAACCTACGCTCTAGTAGAGAGTACGGCAACAATTCGGATCTTTCTGTCAATGTGCTGTCAGCTTGGTGACGCTATCAAACAATTAGACATGAAACAGCATATCTGAATGTGACTCTTACAGGAGCAGTGTACACGAATGTATCGCTTGGGGGCAAAGCCAAAAACGGATATATTTTGCACGATGCGACCTTGCCCAAATATTCATGGATTATTTCTGAGCCAGAACTTAACCGGATTTCGCAAGCTGCGAAAGCGTTTGCATGGCTTAAAGCAAGCTGGCGCTGTATGGCACAAGACGATTCGAGAAGTCTTTATTACGGCTAAATTTCGACAGTGTTTGTCAGACCAATGTCACTTCGCTCGAAACGGCATTGTATTAGTGGCTTTATGCGTTTATGAAGAGCTGAGATGCTTTCTGATGATTACCTCGAAGATAGAAGGATAAATGGGAAGTGAGATATAATTACATAGTATGCAAAGTCCTGGTTCTCGATTTCTTCCTTTATGCTCTCTTTACACTAACGTTACATCCAGCTGTGTCTATTTTTATCTAGATATGTATGGTTAAGATTACCGCTCAATATCACATCTTATGAGCTTGGGATCTTGCCACAACCTTTACTCCTAGTAAACTGCTGGAATTTGTCGCAGGTTTTAACATTCCCCGTCAAGGTGCATGACCTACTAGATCAGACATTTTTGTGAGTGTAACGAGCTGTGGCGTATGTAACGGGGTGTATCGTTACATGAAATTAACACTAAAAGGTTGTTAATTAATATTATCTAAAAGATAGATAATATTTGGAGGAAATTACTTTATATAGTAATTTCCTGAATTCTTATCCATAAATAGGTATAGACCATTATGTCTATTTATTCCGCAGACTAATCAGCTGTAGAAGTAATCAAAGAGAGTTACGAGATAAGATAGATAAGAATTCATTTACATGTTTAGTATTAGTTTATAGTTAAGACAGCATTTACAAAGATAGATTAACAAGACACTTAACTATATTAATACAGTTTTCATTTTACACTCTTAAGCTAACTTGCCTTAAGAGAAGTCTTCCTCTATACGTACAGTGTACGTCACCTAACGAGAGGCACCACTCACATCTGAAGCAGTGTGAAGTGGACTTGTACTGAAACAGTACAAGTCGCAGTGCCCCGTTACACCTGGTAGCACTTTGTAGTCCGTCCAAGGACCACATTTCCCACATTTAACATGGACATGTTAGATGGTAGTGGGAATACGCATCACGTTTCCCCTGAAAGCTACTCCTTTCTAAGTGATATAGAAAGGAGTGCGGTTGAACGAATGAGTTCATCCGTAGGAAACGATGCAATCCTGGCATTACTGTCCAACTTAGACAGAGATGCCCTCCATTCAACCGTCGCCAAGTTCATACAACATGAACTTGACGAGATGAAGGAAAAAGTAGCCTTGCTGAATCAGCAAGGCTCTCAACAGGCGGAACTGTTGAGATTACAACAGGTACAGACCCCTGTACCTGGGATGACGCAAACGCGTCGTCCCGAAACTCT
>NC_090617.1:376082-383178 GCF_004359215.1 Bremia lactucae
TCCGACTCGCATTCGTAGTCGACCTCCAAAGAGGGGTCGTATTCACGTGGTGAATCACCACGTGCACTCGCAACATCTAGTGTTGTGCGAGTGGAAGATACTACGGCAGACGTTCCGTCTGCCGCAAGAGATAACAGTGCGTCACCCGCGGCTGCACGAACCGCAGCCGAAGGCGCAGCACTATCGACACCCCGGATGAGTTGATTCTTCATGCGATGGAATTTAAAATTATGGTTCTGACCAATCAACATCGTTTTAAAATTAAGTGGTCGCATAATGACCACTCTATCCAATGACAGTCAGAGTGATTGTCGGTAACAGGAGGGGTGATGTAACGGGGTGTATCGTTACATGAAATTAACACTTAAAGGTTGTTAATTAATACATTACCTGAAGGGTAGATAATATTTGGAGGATTTTACTTTATGTAGTAATGTTCAGAATTCTTATCCATAAATAGGTATTGACCATTATGTCTATTTATTCCGTAGACTATTTAGCTGTAGAGGTAATCAAAGAGAGTTGCAGATAAGATAAAGATAAGAATTCAATTACATGTTTAGTATTAGATTAATATTAAGTTAGCATTTACAAGATAGAAAGAGAGACACTTAATTATATCAATACATTTTTCATTTTACCCTCTTTAAGCTAGTTACCTTAAAGAAAAGTATTCCTCTGCACGTACTAGTGTACGTGAAATAACGTAAGGCACCACTCGCAACTGAAGCAGTGCGAAGTGGACTTGTACTGAAGCAGGAGAAGTCGTAGTGCCCCGTGACACTATGTATGGTCATTCGACTGCATCCAAAAAATAAACATTTATTCGTTTACAATTGTCTATAGATCCCCCATATAGCCAAACAACCGTGTTTTCGTTTGGCGATGTTAGATGTGCCGTTTTTAATAGGTGAGAAAAAGCCAAGAGCGCCCGCACTTGATTGGCTAGTCATAAAAAAAGCGAACAGAAAGAGCTGCAAATCGAGCATGAGGGAGAAGTTGAGCTAGAAATAAGCGACAAGGGTCGGAGGTGCGGTCTTGCGCATGCATGTAAGTTAGTCTTTGGCGGTCAAGCTAAGGATAAATTTATTTTATTTTACTTCTACCGACTTTTGCGGAAGTGCATACTTACCTTTCAAATTGGCGAATCTTAGTTTTTTTGTACCTACCATGGGCGCAAGCAAGCCATAATTTCCTTATGTTTCAGGTTTGTCGGCTTTCCAAAAGGGAATCTATCGACGTCTCTAAATGAATAATTGTTAATTTTGTGCTATAGCGGAGTAATAAAAATGTTTATGTTGTCATTTTCTATCTTTAGTTTTTAATAAATGAAAACAATCAGACAGGGGGTGTGGCTATACCAAAAGGGGTGTCTCCACACTATTGCATGCGTAATTGTCCTCGCACGACTTGTCAAAAAGGACACTCATTAAATTCGCAATACAATTTGATTCACAACCTTACAATTCCGCCTTGGCTTCAGCCAACTCGTCCCGAACAATTTCTCGTTCTCCATTTGTTGTCTCGCAGGCCGGAACGGTTACTGGGTTGTTTTCGGGTTCAGCGCGAGGCACAACGTTGGCATCGTAAACACCCACGTAGGAAGGAAGTGTGAGCTTAGTAGAGTAAACGCCTCCGAAATGGATAGAGAGCTTTGTGGCTTCGTTCTCGCCCGGTGAACCGAAATCGGGAGAACCGGCAGCTCCTAAAGAAACGCGAATCTGGTGGTCGCGCTTCACAACGTACGACGTGGGCTGAAAGCGAAGAACAGCCTCGTACACTTGGCCAGGCACGATGTTGCGTGAGTTCTTTTGCTTGAACGAGTATACGCTCGAGTCAGGGTGGACCGTCATATGCACGGGATCCAATAAAGCCTCGGTCATGTACGTGACACCAGGACGCTTGTTCTCGTTCGGAAATGGCGCCGTCAAGTCAACGTCCTCAAGGTAAGCCACAAGGCTCACATTGGAGTGGTCGACTGAAAAGAATATTCGCAATTCAGCCTCACCAGTGATCTCTGTAAGTGGCATCATCGGCGTGAGAAACGTCATGTAATGTTCCGCCAGAGGTGTGCGGTCAAGGTAGTACGTCGGACGCAGACCAAAGAGATGATCGAGCATGTTCCAGCGCGAGACCGTTTCTAGCGTAGGTTTATGACTGATGTTGTGGATCACGGTACTCACCTCGAGAGTTGGCTCGGATTGGAAACCATTGTTGACGCCAAGATATAACACTACGTCACTTACATACACTGGTGGCCACAATTCGGCTTCTTTCCAGCGGTTGTGCACCATTGTGAAATAATGCACCGGTAATTCCTCGTCGATCTTTGTAATTTGGCGGCGATTGGCATACATGTGACGATCAAAAAATCGACTCACTTCGTCCAAATGATAAAAGCACTTTTGCTTCCCCTCGGCAAATGGATCGGCATTATCAACACCAGCGTGACTCCAAGGCCCCAGGGTAAGACGGTGGTAGGGAGGACCTCTGTTAAGGGCCTCTAATGCCTCTTTCGGTAGCGCTGGTAGTAGTGAAGCCGTGGTAACATCCAAAGTATTCGTCAAATACTTATATAGCAGAATGCTGGAACGAGCGACACCCATATCAAAGAAACCGGTCGATGTTTGCAAAGCAACACCAGAGGCAGCAATTGCAGGAAGGTGGCGAGTTGCATCCAAATGTTCGACATTACCACTTATCGAAGCGAAAGGGTCATCGCGAAAGCGTGTGTGCAGCAATTCTCGTGATAAATCTGGGTTCTGCATGTGTTCATTAATGTACTTTTGAAATTTGGCATCATCGTCATCGACGCGATAGACTTCTCCGCCAAAATATTTGAGCATAAGGCGTGGCTTGAAGGTGGGAATATTGTTCCAGCGAGTCTGGCGGTCCGTAGCACCTGTAAATGATGCCCAGTCATTAACTGCTTTAACATTTTTTACACCACCAGGGAAAAGAGCGTCCTGGAACACATCAATAGGGACACTGTTAACCGAAATTGCCTTCAAAGCGGGGTGGCCACAAGCTGCAACAAGGAGAGCTCCGACACCGTCTAGTCCTTGACCGAAGACAGCAACTTCTCCATTACTCCACGGTTGCTTAACGATCCATTGAATAATATCATAGGCATCCAGCACTTCAGTGTCATGAAAATCAAACGTTTTCGAGCCCGCCGAGGCGCCAGTGCCTCGTACGTCAACTGAGATCCATGCGTAACCATTTGTTACAAAGCGCTGCACGTAGGCATTGACACGGGGGTTAGTAAATTTGCGTTCGTAATGTGAAAAGATGCTGAAAGGAAAGTCAAGCGTGTAGCCGCGGCCATGACGTGTTGGAAAGAGCACAGAGGGAACCTTTTGCTGCTTGTCCCAGAGGTAGTCGGCCAAGTAGGTGTCTACGGCCAGTTCAATACCGTCACGCATGGCCACGTACTGCGTCTTGTGGTGTGTCTTTTTGGGGTCAAAGAATCGCAAAGATTCGTAGCGTCTCGCACCAAACCACGACTGGTCGTTCACATTCACATCACAGACGATAGGGTCCTCACGATTCAAGATGTAGCCTGCGAGGGAATGGGCCAGATAGAGGGATAGCATGGAGAAAACGGCATTCTTAATGCGAAAAGCTGTCGCTGGGGGAGGTCCATCTTCCACCATGACTGGAAGACTTTTAAATGTTGTTAAACCTTACAATTATGTATTAATTATCCCCTTTTTAGATCCATAAAAAATCTGATAAATTACCAGACAAAGCAGTCCTGAGCCTGTAAGAGCGACGCAGGGCGGTAGCGCAAAGGGTACCGCAACGCGTAGTACGGCAGATAAATCTGTAGGGTGCCGTCTTCAAACATTTGCTGTGTTGCTTCTTGTACATTAAATACATTCGGCGGGAATTGTTCGATTATTTCAAAGCGACCAAAGGTTGGCGCTCCACTAAGCCTTGACATGACAATGTCCTTATGTGTTGGCAGACAAAAGCCCGTGATGCGAAGCACACTTGATTGCTCGTTCCACTGCACGCGTACATTGCGCGAGTCAGTACCATGAAGACGCGCTACGAGATAGATGCCGTCTTGGCGACGCCGGAACTGGTAGTACGGACGCCAAACTGGCAGGGAGCCGATGTCAACATCTACATTCGAACCCGGTACGACCATCCGTGGGGAAAGCAAAATGTGGGGCGACTGTCGGTGCAAAACATTGTGACCACCAGCTGCGTCGTCATTTCGAGCAGATGCATCCTGGTCGTCAACAGCTTCGTCGTTGTCTGAAATCGCTTCGTCGTTGTCTGATATAGCTTCGTCGTTGTCTGAAACAGCTTCGTCGTTGTCTGAAACAGCTTCTCTGTCGTCTTCAACAGCTTCGTCGTCGTCTCCAACAGCTTCGTTGTCGTCTTCAACAGCTATGTCGTCGTCTTCGAGCGCTGCGTTAATTATCCTGGCATCGTCACATCTTGCAGCTGCAACGCCCTTTTCACGCGCTGCAATTACTTCGTCTGCATCCCCATCGTTTGCATCGTCCTCTACAGCCATATCATCTTTGTCAGCGCCTCCATTAATTTGGTTTTCCTCGACGTTTCTGTTCTCGCCTTTGTTCATAGACAACAGCTGCTCCATCTTGATATCTTTGTTGGCGTCTTCCTTATCTTCAAGCATCGATTCAATATGCTCACTCTCTCGAGCCAATGGCTCAAAGCGCATATCGCCAAAGTCGGCGTTACTGTCAATAGGCTTCAAGGCCGTCGTTGGAAGGCACTCGATACCACCGAGAACTCGCTGTCCAAAGTGTTTAAGCTTGGCGCCACGAGCCATAAACTCGTCAGCGAGAGGCAGGAGCTGCTGTACCAGAATCACCAGTGCCTTCCGTGCCCGTCGAATCTCGCTATTGCCATAGCTTAGCACTCCGTCCAACTCGATCAGGTATCGTGTCAGAAGCTCCGCTTGCTCTTTGACACTATAGTCAAAAGCTCCAAGCTCCAGGCGTATCTTTTTTATAACGGAGGCAGCGTTTTTGGGTTTAAATGTTCGCGATCGCCACTTGGCTCCGCACACCATCGCAACCAAGTTCTTGTACTTCGCTGGCAATCGAGTTTGTAATTTCCCTTGTACATCCTTGACCTTTAGCTCAATGGCATTCAGACGACTTTTCTCGTGTGATGACTCGGTCTCCATCGCTCTGATAAAGACTTACGTTGCACTTGCTAGTAACAAATTGAAAAATGTTAGTTGGACAAGTCGATTCGAAAGTCGATTCGACATTCGACGTTAAGTCGCGAATATTCGAGAGCATCGAAAATATGAGCCAGACTGTAACGGGGTGTCCGTTACATAAGTATTACTTTCTAAGAAAGTATTAATCAATATTACTTTCTGTAAAAGGAAAAAAGCAAAGATGTACAAATAATTATCTTTATTAATTATTTGACTTGATATTGTCGATTTCAGGAAATTCCACATGCGTTTTTCTGCATATTTTTGAAAGTTTGCATCCTTAAAAACTCCATGTATTCTGATCAACGCGTATGCGCAGCTCTGTAAAACTTGATACTGACATTTAACTTCACGCGAAAGAGTTCATTTCTTTCTTCAGAGTCGTCAAATCCTTGTTGAAAAGGAGTATATATACCAGCCTCGGGTGTTACTATTGACGTAGAGGGCGACGGGGATGCTAACAAGGAGATCGACCAGACCTGGAAGGGTGAGGAGAAGAGGTGTTTCGGTGTTAACCAGGTGGCTGGGGGTCACGCTGTTGCGGCGGACGGGTGTGGGGTGACAACGGAGAACCAGACAAACGATGTCGCGGTGGGCAGGCATGTTGGGCGGGTTGCGATGTTTTAGGTCTGGGGTGCCTAAAAAACGCAGCGGCGTCTTTTTTGGACGCAGTTTTCGATTTCAAGAAAAAGCAATACTCCAATATGAACCAAATTTGGTAGTATTGATGCAACAAGACATTAGTTCTATTGAATAATTGATTTAAGTTTAAATCAACCCCGCCAATCGTCAAAAGAACAAGATTGTGCGGTGTTCAAGGAGGCGCCATACATAGTTAATATTACTATAATATAGTCACTAGTGGATAGAAGATCGTTACGCAGGAGCTTAATATATTATTACAGTTTTACTTTTTCTATATTGTAAAAGCCTTAGAACTAACCTTTGGTAGCTAGGACTTCTTAACTACCTAAATCTTTCTCTGCACGTCGTGTGCGTGAGTATCTTAGCTACCCCACCTTCACTGTAATCACTGTTAACAGAACTAGCAAAGGGTGCCCCGGATCACCTGGTTGCACTTCGTAGTCCGCAAAACGCCCACGGAAGTTCCATCCAACATGGACATGTTGGATGAGAAAGGAGGGAGCTTTCAAGCCCCTCAAGAAGGCTATCAGGCAATGCGTGAAAGGTTTACTTAATTGAGTGACCTTGAATGGAGAGCGATCCAACGGGTGAGTTCGGTCGTAGGCGGGCCAGCCGTTAGCGCAATGTTGTTGGCTCTGCCAAGAGACGAGCACATGCGGCTATAGCCGAGTTTACTCAACATAAACTCGACGGGTTCAGAGAGAAAGTAGCCTTGCTTCACCAGCAAGGCTCTCAACACGAGGAGGTGTTGAGCGAACATGTTGCTCAACAATTGGAACTGTTGAGACAGCAGCATGTAAATGCTGCTAATGGGCTGACGCTTCCACGTCAACCCGAAAGCTTAACGATAGAAATCTTTGAGCTGAAGGCAGTCGAAGGCGACTTACTTTTAAGAATGTTCGTCGAATAAGACGACGTCATTGAAGCTCGTCGTATCAATGATGATGCTACGAACGTGAAATTTGGTATGTCCAACATAGCCAGACGCGCCAAATATTAAGGCTCAAACTTCATGACCCATTAGTTTTTGGGTCGTATGAGGGTTTGAAGACCCGGCTCAGTAAACATTTGAGCGGCTACGTGCCAAATCAGATCTTAAGCCGATCTCCCTGATTTGAAGCAGGGTAAGCGTGACCTTCACGCTTATGCCCAGTGTAACGGGGCACTGCGACTTGTACTGTTTCAGTACAAGTCCACTTCACACTGCTTCAGATGTGAGTGGTGCCTCTCGTTAAGTAACGT
>NC_090617.1:383278-445983 GCF_004359215.1 Bremia lactucae
GTAATTTCCTCCAAATATTATCTACCTTTTGGATAATATTAATTAACAATCTTTTATTGTTAATTTCATGTAACGATACACCCCGTTACACCCAGCATACACAATACCTGGTCAGATGTATCGGGAATCATCCGATTGATGGACACACACAGGTTGCTGTTCATCAAGAGTCTCACAGACGGTCCTGTTAAGACCCACGTGTTCCGGCTCGAATTATTTGACCAAGCGATATATGTAGCGGAACAAGAGGACTTCGGCCTAAAACAGGCTTTCGTCGAAAACCTATGGACTTTTCAAATGTAGAGGAAACCTCCCTCTTCACATTACAAACGATTACAAAAATAAAATTATTGTCAAAAGACGAGCGACTACGCCTGTTAATGCAGTGCCCCACGGCCAGTGCCTAAAAACACTGAGCAAAAAGATCGATCTCCCGTTAGGAACAGCGATGGACGAGGATCCGACGCTGTTGCGAAATCGCAACTGCGAGGCAGATCGTAAGAAAACAGTCGGGTCAGTAGATGCAGAGCGCCCTACTGATCCAGCAACGTCAAAAGAATTTGCAGGCCTTTTGACATAAGTTGCTCCTTACACACGAATGTTGTAACTGCCTCAGGTGATGAATTTAACCTTATCACCCTGAAAATAAAGTGTCAAATAAGTTGCCACTTAAGTCCCTTGTCGACTGTGAGGCGTCGAACATTTAATTCGACGCCAACCACTTGAAGATCGCAGGCTCAAGTTCTTTGCGCGCGACAACCCTCTAACGAGGATGACAGTGCCCCTAGTAACACGCGCATCTGTGACAGTAAAGAAATGTGTAGTTGGTATCCAATACACGCTCAAGGGTAAACAGTACCGTGAAAATTTCATCGTACTTGATTTGGATGACAAATTAGATGTCATCCATGGATTACCATGGCTCAGAAAGTGCGAGCCATGCATGTTTTGGCAGCATCAATCCGTGACGATGCCTGTATCATCTTCAACAGAGAGTCATCTAACGATCGTCTTGGAGCGTCCATAAGCGGGTGGATGTCTTACGAGTGAGTGCTATGGCCTCTTGTGGGTCGGTCGTTTGCACGACTGCACAAGACATCAGTGTGTAATTCCATCACACTGTGAAGTTATGTCCTAACGGCTGTGCACAAGCACAAGCAGCGTCGAAGTTCGGCCACTCGCATAAGTTGAGTGGTACGAAACAAGGATTCTTGTTTGTATAGCAACATCCAAGAAAAAAATTAACGCCTGTCTATAGGAGACAGTGCAAAAGTCTTAGATGGACTGGAGAGTCGATCGTAAAGGATCTAGCTTTGGTAGCGCAACCACAGCTAGAGGCAGTTGGAGAGGATACCCCCCCAATAAAACTTGAGGGAATGAGTCGCCAAGAATCTGTGGGAATAAGTCCCTAGAAATCTCTGATCAAAGATTTCCAAGCGTAGGCTTGCTCTGATAGCGCCTCCGAATTTAATTTCGGAGGAGCAGATAAACCCTGAATTTGACTGGAGCATACTTCATAGCAAGTAACTCTTTTTCATGAACTGGGTAGTCTTTTCCGCAGCTTTAAGCTGTCTTGACTGAGCACTGTCAATGGCAAAATCCGAATCGTCACAGATGACACTGAAAGGCCAATTTGGATTTAGCAGTGCCAGGATCGGGGCATGGATACGACTATCCTTAACTGCTTAAAAAACATTTTTTTCTGTGCTAGTCCAGCACCATTTTGTATCCTTTTTAAGGAGATTAGATAATGGCCTAGCCATTTCGGCGTATTTTTCACTTTATTTGTGTAAATAATTGGCGAGACCCAACCACTTACACAAATCCTTTTAGTTTTCAGGAACCGGCCAATCGACTATGTCTTTTACCTTAGCGGGATCCACTCGAAGGCCTCGCTTCCCAATGAAACACCCTAAGAAAGGAATTTCTTCTGCGCCAAAAATGCATTGGCATGCATTCGCATGCAACTTATTTGTGCGCATACACTCGAGCACTGCTCGCAAATGGTCTAAATGGTTTTCTATATCCGACTGACCCTCCTCCGCACGACTATGGACAAAACTGTCATCAAAATAAGTCTATGCATAACCTCGATGAGGGCGGAACAGTTGCGTCACCAGACGATTAAATGTTGCCGGGGCGTTGGACAGCACTTGTAGAATAACCAACCTTTCCCATAACATACCGTTTGGAGTGTTAACCGCTGTTTGCGGGATATTGCTAGCTCGCATGAGCAATTGGTATTAACCATCGACAAAGTATAATGCACTGTACATCGTACATCCCACCATATTATTCGGAAGAACATCCTTTCTAGAAATGGGGGTTTGTGCTGGTATAGTGGCAGCATTAAGCTTATTATAAGCATGTACAACGCGCCATTTACCATTTGGTTTTTTGACGCAAAGTGTCGGTGTCGATTGGGGAGATTTGATCTCTCGTACCATTCCAGCCTCGTGCTTAGCACGAAAGAAATCGTCAATGACGTCACACTGTTCCCTTGGTAAAAGCCGCTGTCGTGTGACACAGTATTTAATTCCCGGAACCAAGTCAATTTCATGACGGACACCTCTATCCGGAGGTAAAACAAATGGTGGGTTGGTACATTGGTACATACCACATCTTGGAATTGCTTAATCAAGGAATCAAATGGATCCGTAGGATCTTTAAGAATCGATGACCCACTCCACGCGCTGAGTGCAGCTTTTGTGTCATCCAGGACAGCTTCGTCCAGAAGTGACGATGAGTTTAACTCAATCATAGGTCGAATATTCACCATCTCAGATAAGTCGCCAGCCTTTAAGGCTCGGCTGCATTCATCGATATTCATTTCGTCTAGCTCTAAAAGAGCATTTATCGAACGGATTGTCGCAAGGCTAACTTCTCCCACAACGTTAACGGTTACACCATTCACAGCGTGTGGAATTGCTCACACATATTACTTTGCGAGAGTATAAACGCTTCGTGTCTTCCCTGTATTGGAGTAGGGACAATACGCCTGTCAGAGGCCCGGACATTCACGCTTCCGAATTTTCCAGCCTGTATTGGTTCTATACCAGACATGGTGTCTAATTCGACATCCGACAAGGAGTTAGGTAACTCAGCTTCATTTACCGGCGAAAGTTTACGTGTCGCTTCACGTGCATTAGGAGGGTTTGACCCAGAATGCCCTGGCGGACCGCCAAAAGTGTCATTAATGGACGTACTGCACGATAGTGCCCACTCCATCGCTCTAACTCCGAGTTAGAAAATGGCCATAGACACCTTTTGCCGTTCTGTTAAGAACACGGCGAAATCAATGGAAACGTCCATCTGCTTAATCCCAAAAGAGAGATTTTCTCCCTCTTTTCCTTTAAATGTCTTCACATTGACAGCTAAAGGGCGAGCCTTCGGCTCTGAATCAGGTACAGAGATGTACCGGTTTGGCATAGATGCCGCTAAATGATCTTGTACCTGGCCGATCAGGGAGGTTTCATATCGCATGAAGGCTTCAAGCCTTGCATGCAGGTTAGGAGATAATGAACTCCATGTTCAAGCCCATATAAAGTTTTGAGATTGTGGTAAGCTGTGCGTTGCGTCTCTGAAAGTTCTAGAATCTCTTCCATTATAGTAAGAAATTAGTTTTGTAATAACTCAGGCGTAGATTGACTGCGAGTGCTACCAGGTGTAGCGGAGCTGCCTCGCTCCTAAAGTCAGAGGAAGACTTTAGACTCAAGAATTCTCTTAGCTGTATAACATTAATGGGCTTAACAACCCAGGGAGGCGTACAAGCTATAAAGCTTAATGAATCTTAGCTCAAGGGATTCAGGGGTTTGTAGAACCAAGTGGCAACTAGTGCCGAAGAGTATATAACTTAGAAAGACTTCTTTCTCTTTAGGATCAATGCGCAAGTCTTAGGAAGGCACTTAACGCTTTAAGTTGAATATTGGAACTGCATTTTATTAAATTATATAATCTAAAACCTTACCCTAGCTAATTTAAGAATATATTTCGGCTGCCAGATTTATATCTGGCGGCGACCACATTTGTTACCCATAACAAATAGGATTTAAGAAATTAACTATTTTAGAATCGGAGAAAAGGGTATTTTACTCAAAAAGTAAAAGTAACAGTACAGCAATTCTCCAACCAATGTGTGCCCCATTTCACCAGCAATGGCTGTGTAATACAGTAACCCATTGCGTGTTGTATATCGATCTGTTTTGGATCGATATAATTACGACAGTCTTTTTAAGGATTGTTGGGATGGATTTATACGGTAATCCATCAATCCTTTAAGAGCCTTATCTTCTTGATAAGCTCTTTTAACGTCGTCAAGTACAGGAACACTTATTGTTGCAATAGTGACTCTTGATTTGCGCAACCGGCCCAAAATCCGACCGGCGCGAAAAGGCATCATCGACTACTTTAAGTCGTCCTGGTTTATACTCTACGGAGAAGTTATACTCCACGAAGAATGACAACCATCTCGCCATTCTTTGCGAGAGGTGTGGATTGCTTACGGCCGTGCGTAAAGACACATGGTCCGTGTATATATGAACTCCTTGCCATGAAATATGCACTGGCTAAATTAAAGGTCTATTTCTTTGACGTCTCTTCAAAGAAATAGACCCTTAATTTAGCCAGTGCATATTTCATCGCAAGGAGTTCCTTGTAATGTATCTGATAGTTGCATTAAGCTGACGCGATGGATAATAGACGACGCGCTCTGCACCGTCTATGTCATATTGCAATAACGCACAGCCGATTGCAAAATCGCTGGCGTCACAGACCACATGAAATAGTTTGCCTTGATCAGCAATCGCCAGGATTGGCAATTGCATGAAGCTTTGCTTGATACACTCAAAGGAACGCTGACAATCAGCGTTCCATGACCACTTTACAGGCATAATTGCGAGAGTACTTGTATAGATACGCCGCTAAGCCGAGTAACTTTCGAAGTCCCTTTATATCGACTGGCACAGGCCAATTGGTAATTGCCTTGATATTTTCCGGATCCGGGTGTAAACCGTGAATATCCAAGATTCACTCAAGAAGTGGCATTTCTCTTGCAGCGAATATACACTTCTTGAGGTTTGCATACAACTTGTGCTTACGCATAAGTGTAAGAACCTTTCGGACGAGGGCACGATGTACTTCAACGGCAGACGTTCATGGCTCTGCTATGAACGAAGACGTCATCAGTATAGTTTGATGCGAAATTCCGCACCGATCTTAGCAAATTAATTACATATCTGTTAAATGTCGCAGGGGTGAATTTATGTCCCTGTGGAATGACTAGCCACTTCCATAGCATTCCGCTTGGGGTTCTTACTGCTGCAAACGTAAAATCCTGTTCGCGCATAAGGATCCGATAAAATTCATTCATCAGATCCATTAACGAAAATATCGTACTCTTTGACACATCATCAATGATTAATTCTTTCGTGGTATCCGCGTTTTAGCCGGTACCGCTGCAGCGTTTAATTTATTATACGCTTGCACAATCCACCATCCCCCTGTTGCCTTACGCACGCAGAAGATCGGAGAGCTATGTGGGGAGGTTGACTCCCTTACAAGGCCCGCTTATAATCGATCGATAACGAATTCGTCGATCGCAAGTACTTGTTCACGAGGCAATCGCCACTGCTTTATGACAAAGTATTTCGAACCTGGAATCAGGTCGATCACAAGTCAAATGCTTTTATCCTTAGGCAACTCACACGGTACAGACTCAGGGAATAAATCCTTGAATTCGATCAAATCTTTATATAAAGAATTTGTCTTCAAAGCCCCGAGGACACTTTTGTCCATCGATGAGCTCGTTCGTTCTCAGAAAATACTATTGCCGACCAAATATCGGCTACGTAGTTGTCATCTGTGACAAGTACGCAGATCTCCTTGACTTTTCCACTACGCAGATCCCGGAACCGTTACGGTTCAAGAGTTGGGGCTCTAAGCCGTTTGTGATACATAAAGATCCCGCGTCATTACGCACAGTGACTAAGTATCCATCTCTCACAGCGAATGGCCCGAAAGCTATCCTTATTCGCCGAGTACATCTTCGAGGTGAAGTATAAGCCTGGCAAGCAGAATGCTTTGGCCGACGCGCTATAACACAGGCCGGATTATGAGCTCTCCCACTTAACGACTATCGTGTCGCCTATTACTGAGTTAATTCGTTCGGCTTACGCCAAGGATGAACGGTGTGTAGCTCTGCTACGAGCTCTTAAGATCTCTGTCGGATTTCGATTTGTCAGCACGTTGCGTGCAAAGGTTACATCGATTTTCTATCGATAACGACCTATTGCTTTATTGCACGGACGCTGCGGATCCTCCGCGCGTCGTTGTTCGTCATGATGCGGATTTAACGTACCGAATATTCTATGAGACACACGATACTGTCCTTGGTGGCCATCTCGGTAAAGAAAATACCTACGACTCTGTAAGCCGGATTTCTTGGTGGTGCAAACTTTACAAATGGGTCAGCACATGTTCGCACGTGTGAAACTTGCCAACGGGTATAACCCTCGGCACATGCTGCTGCACCACTGGCAAGTCTGCCGGTAACCCACAGGGTGCTAGGAGTCCATTATTATGGTTTTTGTTTTCGGTCTACCGAAATTTCGGCTGGTAACTCGGGCATAGTGGTCTTTGTTGACCAATTGAGCAAAATGTCTCACTTAGCGACTGTGCCATATACCATTGGTGCTTAAGGTACAGCAAGGCTGTTCATCGATCGCGTGTTTTAACACATGGTTTGCCAGTGGCAATCGCCTCTGATTGGGACCCCTGTTTCGCAAGTTAATTCTGAAAACCAATTTTACGAGTGCCTGCTACCAGATTGGACATGTGCACCGCGGACCATCCGCAGACCGATGATCAAACTGAACGTGTCTATCGCGTCATTAAAGAGGATTTACGCAGTATGTGTACACAGACGCCAAGCGCTGGAGCTCAATGCTCCCAGTGGTAGAATTTGCGTTGAATCATGCTGTACATGCCTCTATAAACTATACTCCGTTCTATGTCAACGGTCTTACCCACCCACGCGTTCCGAAAACAATTCCACTGCGTGGCTCAGAGCTTGGCGGGTAGAATTAGCCGATAGGCTTGCTGTTATCAGCCCTGTTACCGTTCGGAACAAGTAAGCGAGTTTCTCGCGACGCGATTTAGTGTCTTAAGACATGTAAGGGATACGATGGCTGATAGCCAAGACAAACAAAAAGAACAAATTGATGCCAAAGGCAGAAGCTGCATTAATTATTATGCTATCGGAGACCGAATTTAGTAAACGCTAAAAATCTACCTACAAACTTGGTTTCCGCGGTCTTCAAGACCAAATTGCGCCCGCGCTTTATTGGACAATTTACGGTCGTGGCCAATATGGACCTACTTAAACGTTCCTAGCAAGATGCGTACACACCCAGTGTTTAAAGTTGGGTTGCTTATGCCATATCGGGACCCTTCCCACGTGGACTTGAAGGCGCTTGCGCCGAGACAGGCGGTCGTTCCGCAGATTGCTGCATCCTCACCAAAATGTCCAGCTGGCCCTCTAAACGAGGCTGCTGACGCTCCAGCGTCTAAAGACGGTCCCGAACCGCCTTAAAAGAGCTCTCAACCCGAGCAAGGACCTCACGAAGAAGTTGCACCTCGTGCTTTAGAGCATCAAATGCCTCCGCCGTAATTTCTGCTCTCTTCCGCGCTGCTTGATGCTCGGGGGTACCTTCAGTTTCAAGTGGAGGAACTTTTAAAGCGACGTCGTCGTGAGGGCCAATACCAGTATCTGGTGAAGGTGCTAGGGTACCCCTCTTCTGAAAACTCTTGGGAGCTTAAGGTACCTCTTCGGCAAGATGACCGTAGCCGTTTAAGTTTTGAGCACCAAGCTGAGGGTCAACTCGCGTCAAACGACGCTTCCCACCACTAGACGTGGGATTAGGTGGATCTATAGCCTACAAGCGGCTTTGATCCATCGTTGTACGGTCAACCGAAGCACTGGCTAGACCATTCTTCGTTTTGTGACATAAATGCCAGACGTAACTAGCCTTTAACATTAAGCTTGACGAAATCGAAGCGAAGCTTCCGATCCAAACGAACATCAGCCTCCTCCGCAGACTCTCTGATATTTTAAATATTACGAAGGCGGCGTGCCCAGTGACTTCGTTTTCACTCCTTGTTTCGTTTGGAAACAAAGCGATCGGATTTTCCCTCATGGAGGTCACGAATCCCCACGAGCTTCATCACGTAAATGCGTCAGATACTAACTTCGCGTCATCACCTTTGGCGTAAGGTGTTGCTCATGATGAAGAGCGTCGCGAGCAGCGATCCATTCCGGCGTCCTCGCCGGGTCACCGGAGATCCAGATGCCCAAGCTGTGACCCACTATAACTTTGAGACGCTCGTCCGCACTAAGCGGAGTGAATCTATATTCACTATGAGCTTTAGCTTTCGCTACCTCGGCAGCTCGACAAAAAGCTTTTTCCTCTATGAGGATTACTCGCTCTTGATCTTCATCGAGCGGATTCGTAAGAATATTGGACTCACGGTCCCGTATCCTGCTCAATGCAGTTAAGACATCAGCGGCACCAGGTTCTGGCCCGCCGACGTTCATCCGGAGGAGAAGGCGTGAGAGAACGACGCTATTTCTCCTCCTCCTCTGATGGAGAGTTGAAAAGTGAATTTCAAAGTCCACCATTCCCTCATCCTCGAGGAAGGTGCTAAGATTCTGTGACTCACATTCTATTGTCATGAGACAAAGAAACGAAACAAAACGAACGGTTAGCTGTTTCAGTTCCAACCCCAATGAAGAAATGAAGGGAATGTTGTAACTCGGTGTCAACAGTCTGATGAAGGAAAGTGTTATGGACACATCGGTTGGAGAACCGTTGTTGTAATATTTTTACTTTATGGGTAAAATACCCTTTTCTCCAATTCAAAAATAATTAATTACTTGAATCCCACTTATTATGGGAAACAAATGTGGTCGCCACCAGATATAATCTGGCGGCCGAAATCTATTTTTAAATTAGCTAGGGTTAGGATTTTTACTTTAATTAATAAGTTAAAGTGCAGTTCCTCTTTTGATCTTAAGGCGTTAAGTGCCTTTCTAAGGCTTGCGCATCGATCTGTAAGAGATATAAGCCTTTCTTTATATACTCTGGGGCACTAGTTGCGACTTGGTTCTACGAGCTACTTGATGCATTGAACTAAGATTCATTAAGCTTTAATAGCTTGTACGACTCTCTCAGTTGCTAAACCCATTAGTTCTATAGAACTAAGAGAATCCTTGTGTCTATAGTCTTCCTTTGACTTTAGGAGCGAGGTAGCTCCGCTACAGCAGGCGACACACCACCCCCACCCAAAAAATGATTTGAGTTTGCAGGTGACGATGAAAAGTCTCCTGCTACACCAATTGTAAGGGACTGGTCCAAGTCACCGTAATTGCCCGACTACTCTGAAGGCCGGCGGATCACCCGGGGTCGAGTCTGTATTTGGTCCATAGCCGGGCTATGGACGGAAAGACGTTTGTTGCCTTGCAAACGTGGGTTCACGACTCTTCAAAAGCGAGAAGAGGCGACCGTTCGTTTAGCGAACGGCGCGCTCGTTAAGTCTGAGGGAGTTCAAGTCGCGATTTTACAAAATTCTGAAATGCACCCGAATCCACAAGGAGGGTTATTACATGGTCATTGCCTCGTGCTCGCGTCACGGACTTTTGCGTGATGGCTAATCCCTCATCCACAAAGCGTTGAGCCTCGCTCACGCTTTTAGCATTAAATAGTTCCAATATTACCAAATCTGGTAATATTGAGGCAAGAAGACATTAGTTCTATTGATTGGTTGATTTAAGTTTAAATCAACTCCGCCAATCGTCACAAGACAAGATTGCGCGGTGCGCAAGAAGGCGCCATACATAGTTTGTTATTATTACAATAAAGTCAGTAGTTGATCGAAGTTCGTACGTAGCAACTTAATATAGTAATACAGTTCTACTTTTTCTATTTTCTAAAGCAATAAAACTAACCTTTGTTAGCTAGGACTTCTAAGCTACTTAAAACTTTCCTCTGCACGTCGTGTACGTGAAGTAGTCGAGGCGCCCCACCTTCACTGTAATCAGTGTAGGTTGACTAGTACTAGCAGTATTAGCAAAGGGTGCCCCGTTACACAGACCATGTTGGCTTCTTGGGCAAAGGACGGCTCAGCCTCCCTGATGGAATTACCCAGGCACAATCAGCAAGATCCTCAAAAAGAGTGACCTGATTAAGGCTATGGATCTGACGAAGCTCAGTGCCAAACGGCCCCAAATTGATCATCACACTATTGTGGAGGTAAATGTTGCATTCTGAGTCTGAAGTGCCAGAGTCGTGGAGTGGCCCCGACTTGAATTCTCATCAAGATGAAGCCAAGGCCTTTGCACCGATCCTAAATGTTCCAGATGATACAATTGAATGTTCTGCTGGCTGGCTGCACAAATTCCAGCATCGATACCAACTACGTTCTCTTCGGATTCATGGTGATAGCGGTTCTGCCGACAAATGAATCAATATAAGTTGCTTTGTCTGATATGCGGGCCACAATTGAAACGGGGCCTTGCAGACTTGTACTGCTTTAGTACAATTCCACTTCGCACTGCTTCAGTGCGAGTGGTGCCTCACGTCACTTCACGTGCACTAGTACGTGCAGAGAAAGACTCTCTTTAAAACACTGGCTTTAAAGAGGGTTAAAAACTGTATTAATATAATATAATTAAGTTCTTCTGTTTCTATCGATTTAATACTAACGTAATTATAGACTAATACTATACATGTAATAAAGTGTTATATCTCTCTCTCTTTGCGCGCGTCCAGCACTGACTGGACCGCGGAGAAAATAGATATAATGGCCTATATCAACCA
This sequence comes from Bremia lactucae, assembly GCF_004359215.1. Classification (NCBI taxonomy): domain Eukaryota; phylum Oomycota; class Peronosporomycetes; order Peronosporales; family Peronosporaceae; genus Bremia; species Bremia lactucae. The sequence goes on from NC_090617.1 coordinate 394,150, forward strand.
ATGGATGAGCTTTCTAAATATTATTACGTAAAGTAATATTCTCCAAATATTATCTACCTTTTAGATAATATATTAATTGACAACCTTTAAGTGTTAATTTCATTTAACGATACACCCCGTTACATTAACCCTCCACAAAAATGCGTCGCCCGCGGCTGCATGAACCGCAGCCGAAGGCGCCGCACTATTCGCACACCGCATGGACTTGTTAACCATGCGATAGAATTAAAATCGATGGTTATGTCCAATCAGCATCGTTTTAATTAAGTGGTCTTATAGTGACCATCTATTCAATAACAATCAGAGTGATTGTCATTTAAGGGCTTAATTGGATGGACGTGCTAATAGAGTTCGCTATAGCATGTTTAATTTCAACGATGAGGATGATTCCTCATCACCAGCACCGTCTCCCGTGCCGTCAGCCACACATATTCCTGTGCGTGGTGATGACGATGGCATAAGTTATCGTAATAAAATTCTTGTGGTACACCTTCTTCAGTTGGTACCGCTCAGGGGGGCGTAGACAATAAAAAATTTCGTCTTGCCCTGAGAATATCCGTGGCTTTTGCTGGAACGGCTAGTGAATAGCTTGTCTGGAGAGACTACTCCTCAGAGTAAATATCCCTAATTTATTGCGACAAGCTACATGGCCTTAATCCCAGCGCGAAGAACTTTCGCGCTGAGGAAGACTTTTATCTCGATGCTTTTCTTAAGCATCGATGGTATAGTGGCAACAACAAACGAGATAAAATCTCGTTGATGCAAGCCTGGAGCGCGTTTATTCTTTTTCGCAATGTCAAAGACATTGGATGCGAAGCCTGGCTTCAAAGACTTATCGCGTTAGCGATGAGTTTGCGAAACGAACACCAACCGGAGCAAAATATAAATTGCATCGGTTGTCACGTGATGCAGGACTTCCATGCCTCACGTGGGGTGATCCCTGTCCGTGTTGTGTCAACAACATGAAACGAGTTAAAGGGGATGTTTACTACCTTTCTTCGCCCTGGGGAAGGGCTTGCATCTCTATCGAGACGCGCGGCGATTGACGTTTTGCAATTGATTTACAGGCGCCAGGGGCGCGTGTTTTCCGATGGACCTTTTGATCCATCGGATGGGTCTCGTCATACTAACGGACGAAGCTCTCAACGTCAACAACCAGCTGGGAACGAGGCTCCTCGCTGTCATGCTAAGGTGGATAACCGCGCTAGCGAACCAGATAACTCGTTCGCTGCCCCTTCACATCACGGTGGTTTATATTACGTTCCACAAGGAAACGTTGACCACCGTGGGAATCCACAAACGGTTTCGGCGGAGGAGGGAAAATAAGATCCAACCCATGTGTCGGATCTAGAGTCGAAAATCGACAAACTCGATCACTTCCTCCATGATTTGGAGGAGGGACTTGATCACGAGCGCGGTAAGCGTCACTCGTTAGAGCAAACGGTGCAGGCTCACAATATCGAACGGTGGAAGACCGTTCAAAGAGTGCGTACTCCATGTTGGAGTACGAGCGGAAATATCACGCTCTTCGATATGAGCTGTCTTCCGCTCATCGCGGTTGCGAGGATCTTCGGACCCGACATGAGAATCTGGTTCGTGACCACAAGAATCTTTTAGGGATTCTTGAAAAGAGTGGTCAGATCCGTCCTCGGAAGAAACCGCATAGTGATGGTACGGGCGGGGTCCCCCCTAAACTAGAGGATCCCTCTATTGGGTGGGTATGCGTTGTAGACGCATGCACCGAAATATTGATGGCGAGTTCGACCATCGGTAAAAACTCGCTTCAATTCGGATACGATTGGACGTAACCTCAAAGTATCTCTTCGAGGACGCGATTTACGCCTTCGTCTGACTATCTGTCTCAGGATGATCAGAAGTTGACATAGTCAGCCGTGTTCCGAGAGATCGGAACACGGATTGCCAGAACTCCGCCATGAATCTCGGATCTCTATCCGAGGCCAATTCACGGGGTAACCCATGAAGTTTGAATACCGTGTCGATAAAGACACGCGCACAACCCTGAGCCGTAATCGACTCTGGTACCCAGCAAGATGGTACATCTTGCTGAATCTGTCTACAAAAACAAGGATTCCATTGCTTTTGTGGTCGTCTTCGGGAAATCCGAAGACGAAGTCCATAGATACGGACTGCCAACACTCTGCCGGAAGTGGTAGAGGTTGAAGAGGTGCACGGGATGAAGGGCTAGGCTTCACACGTTGACAAACCTCGCAAGCACGAATGTACTTGCGCACGAACTGATACTGGCGGGGCCAGTAAAAGTCGCGACTTACTGTGAGGTAAGTCTTCTCACGTCCACGATGTCCACTTGTTGGAGCATCGTGACACTCATACATGATGCGCAAGCGCAAATCATTGTGAGTCGGGACGACGACACGTGGGGTGTCGCCGGTAACGGCTGTGTAATACAATAAGCCGTTACGTGTTGTGTATCGATCGGATGACGATCGATATAAAGCCGGTAGATCTTTAAAAGATTTATCGGATGGATTCATTAAATGATCCATCAGACAAAGAAGGTCCTTATCTTCTTTATAGGCTTTCTTTATTTCATCAACTAAGGTTGATGATGGAACACTCGTAGTGAGTGTTGCAACAGTAAGATCACTTTTACTGTTGGGGTGCACTGCTGACTCGAAATCGGGTCGGCGTGATAACGCATCAGCGACGACATTAAGTCGTCCTGGTTTATATTCGACGGAGAAGTTATACTCCGCGAAGAAGGATAGCCACCTCGCCATTCTTTGCGAGAGGTGTGGGCTATTGACGGCCGTGCGTAATGACGCATGGTCCGTGTCCGAGTACATACAATAAAATGTCTCGTCTTACCCTGAGAAAAAGCCGTGGCTTTACCCGAACGGCTAGTCAGTAACTTGTCTGGAGAGACAACTCCTCACAATTAATATCCTTTATTTATTGCGGCAAAGCTACATGGCCTGGATCCCAGCGCGAAGAACTTTTGCGCTAAGGAAGATTTTTACCTCGATGGTTTTCTTAAGCATCGATGGTATAGTGGCAACAACAAGCGAGATAAAATCTCGTTAATGCAAGCCTGAAGCGCGTTTTTTTCCAATGTCAAAGACATTGGATGCGGCTTCAAAGTCCTAACGCAATTCGCGTTAAGTTTGAGAAACGAATCCAACCGGTGCAAGGTTTAAAATTGCACCGGTCGTCTCGTGAGGCAGGACTTCCATGCCTCACGTAGGGCGACCCGTGTCCATGTTGTGTCGACAATACGAAACGAGTGAAAGGAGATGAATACTCCCTTTCTTCCCCCTGGGGAAGGGCTCGCATCTCTATTGAGATGCCGATGCGATTGACGTTTTTTGCAATAGATTTACACGCGCCAGGGGCGCGCGTTTTTCAATGGACCCTCTAATCCATCTGATGAGTCTCGTTATACTAACAGACGAGGCCCTCAACGTCAATAACCAGCTGGGAACGAGGCCCCCATCTGTCATGCGAAGGTGAATAACCGCGCTAGTTAACCAGATAACTCATTCGCTGCCCCTTCACATCACGGTGGTTTTGAATACGTTCCACAAGGAATCGTTGGCCACCGCGGAAATCGACCAATGGTTGTGGTGGAGGAGGTAAAAATAGATCCGAACCGTGTGTCGGATCAAGGGTCGAAGTCGACAAACGCGACCGCTACCTCCATGTATTGGAGGACGGTCTTGAACACGAGCGCGGTAAGCGTCACTCGTTGGAGCAGACGATGCAGGCTCACTATATCGAACGGTTGGAAAACCGTTCGGAGAGTGCGTACTCAATGTTGGAGTACGACCGGAAATATCACGCTCTTCGTGATGAGCTGTCGTCAGCTTATCGCAGTTTCGAGGATCTTCGGAACCGACAGGAGAATCTCCAGATTCAGCATGAGAATCTGGTTCGTGACCACAAGAATCTTTTAGGGATTCTTGAAAAGGGTGGTCAGATCCGTCCTTGGGAGAAACCGTGTACTGACGGTACGGGCGGAGCCGACCAAAGTAAAACATAGGATGCGTTTGCATTCTACGTGGCAATTCTGTTGTGTACGCATTGCCTCCGCGATTCAGTTCACGGAGTGGCCCAATGAACTTTGGTAGTAGTTTACTGCTACCCATATTAGTAACTACACGCTTAGGTAAATTTACCGTAAAGAGTAGTAATAGGTCAATAATTTTAAATGAAAGAACAATTGCTCTTTCATGTTTGTCTGCGTTCCGTTTCTATCGGTCCACTGCGTTAGCAATGAAATCCTTACGAAACGGATTACTGATTCTCGAGCCAGCAGAAATTTTTCTGCTGACTCATTTGTTTTATCTTTTCCAGTGCGCACAAAGCGCACTGCTATGAGATCTTTCTCATCTTCGATGTCGATTGCTTCGACATCACTCGCGTCGTTGGTAACTCCGAAGCGTGATGAGCATGAGCCAGAAATGGTTTTATCGTGCGAGGCCCCCCCAAACTAGAGGATCCTGCGTCTGACCATCCGTTTCCGGGTGATCAGATGTTGACATAGTCAGCCGTGTTCCGAGAGATCGGAACACGGATTGCCAGAACGCCGCCGTGAATCTCGGATCTCTATCCGAGACTAATTCACGGGGTAACCCATGGAGTTTGAATACCGTGTCGATAAAGACACGGGCACAACCCGGAGCCGTAATCGACTCTGGTACCGCAGCAAGGTGTACCATCTTGCTGAATCTGTCTACAAAAACAAGGATTCCATTGTTTTTGTGTTCGTCTTCGGGAAATCCGAAGACGAAGTCCATAGATACGGACTGCCAACACTCTGCCGGAAGTGGTAGAGGTTGAAGAGGTGCACGGGATGAAGGGCTAGGCTTCACCCGTTGACAAACCTCGCAAGCACGAATGTACTTGCGCACAAACTGATACTGGCGGGGCCAGTAAAAGTATCGACTTACCGTGAGGTAAGTCTTCTCACGTCCACGATGTCCACTTGTTGGAGCATCGTGACACTCATACATGATGCGCAAGCGCAAATCATTGTGAGTCGGGACGACGACACGTGGGGTGTCGCCGGTAACGGCTGTGTAATACAATAAGCCGTTACGTGTTGTGTATCGATCGGATGACGATCGATATAAAGCCGGTAGATCTTTAAAAGATTTATCGGATGGATTCATTAAATGATCCATCAGACAAAGAAGATATTTATCTTCTGTGTAGTCTTTCTTTATGTCATCAAACAAAGACAATGACGGAATACTTGTAATGATTGTTGCAACAGTGGGATTATTTCTACTGTTGGAGTGCGCAGCCGGCTCGAAATCGGGTCGGCGTGATAACGCATCAGCGACGACATAAGTCGTCCTGGTTTATGTTCCACGGAAAAATTATACTCCGCGAAGAAGGATAGCCACCTCGCCATCCTTTGCGAGAGGTGTGAGCTATTTACGGCTGTGCGTAATGACGCATTGTCCGTATATACGATAAACGTTCTGCTCCGACGAGATAGACCCTAAATTTAGCCATTTCATTTTTCATGGCAAGGAGTTTCTTGTTATGCACTGGGCAATCGCGTTCAGCTGGTTGCAGCTGACGCGATTCGTAACAGACGACGCGGTCCGCGCCGTCTGTATCGTATTGCATTAACGCACAGCCGATTGCGAAATCGGTGGTGTCACAGACTACATGGAATAATCTACCTTGATCTGCAATCGCCAAGATGGTCGATTGCATCAAGCTTTGCTTGATATCTTTAAGCGAACGCTGACAATCAGCGTTCCACAACCATTTCTCTTTTTCTTCAAGAGACGAGAGAGATGAACTGTCATCTCGGCATAATTGCGTGAGTACTTGTGCAAGTACACCGCTACCCCAAGGACTTTCTAAGTCCCTTCACATCGACTAGAATGGCCAGTCAGTAATTGCCTTGATCTGGACAGGATCAGGGCGCACGCCGTGTTTTCCGACGATGCACCCAAGAAGTGGTATTACGCTTGTAGCGAATATTCACTTCTTGAGATTTGCGTACAACTTATGCTTTCGCATTATTGTAAGAATTCGACGAACGTGAGTAATATGAATTCCACGTCCGTCTTTCCGTCCATGGCTGGCAATGAACAAATACATCGTCAAAATAAGTCGGTGCGATTTCTTGCACCGGTCTCAACAGATTTCTTGCACATCTGTTGAATGTTGCAGGGGTATTACTAAGCCCCTGTGGTATTACAAGCCATTCCCAGAGCAACCAACTGGGAGTGCTCACTGCTGTGAACGGAATGTCCCGTTCACGCAAAAGGATTGATAAAATCCATTCATCAGATCCATAGACAAAAAGATGGTACTCTTAGACATACCATCTATGATTACGTCTCTTCTAGGTATCGGCATTTGAGCCGGTACCGTTGCAGCGCTCAGTTTATTAAATGCGTGCACGATCCGCCACCCTCCTGTGGCCTTTCGCACACAGAAGGTCGGAGAGCTATGTATGGAGGTTGACTCCCTTACATGGCTCGCTTTTAATCGATCGATAAAGAATTAATCGATCGCAAGTACTTGTTCACGAGGCAGTGGCCACTGCTTTATGACACAGTACTTCGAGCCCGATTTGAGCTCGATCTCGTTTCGAGTGCCTGTATCGTAAGGTACTCACATGGAACTGTTTTAAGTAATACATCCCTGAATTCATTCTAAATCCTTGTAGAAAGAATTGTCTTAAGTGACTCCCAGGATTGACTGGTATATCTCTCAATCCGAGTCTTCACATCAAGGACACTTTCGTACATCGATGAGCTGCTGAGAATCCGTTCGTTCTCTGCAAAATTACCGCTGACCGAATATCGGTTTCGCATTCGATCTCCTGACGAGTACGCAGATCTGCTTGATTCTGCCACGATGCAGATCTCTCAATCAACGCTTGGGTTCTAGGGTTGGTAATTGAGTTATCTCCGAAGTTAATTTCGGAGGCGCATACGGATCAAGAGTATAAGCGCCTACTCTTGATCCGTCATTAACCAAGACATTCAATGTCTCGGTTTCTTCCTGGAATTTATTCACAGGCTGCCGAGGAATCAATCCCTCGGGCTGCTGAAGTCTAGTCATTTCAGCATTAACTATTTGAGGAGATTCCTCCTCAAGTACGTGGAACTATAATCCGTCAACGTCTTCCAACTGTTATTGCGCTATCACAGTCGGATCTTCTTCTAAGGTCGACTCTCTTCTCGACCTATGATCATCGTGTTGTCTCTTTTGGACAACCGGTATAGTCCTGAATGTCGTTGACTTATTCGAGTGGTGGACCTTCGGCGCTGCCTGTGCATTCGCACAGCCGCCGGCAGCTGTCTCCCCTCACAGTGTGATTACTAATCACACTGTGATCTTATGAGGTTGTACTAACGACCGTACCACAAGTGACGCCATCGCGATCACTCGTAGTACACCCACACGCTTGTGGACGATCCAAAACGTTCATCAGATGGCCATCTGATGAACAAGTGGCAGGCATCTTTACGGATCGATGCTGCCAGCTGATTCTTGGCTCATATTTTCTGACCGAAGGTAAACCTAGGATGACATCAAATTTGTATTCCAAATCCAGTACGATGAAACCATCATCGTACTGTAAATCTTTTAACATGTGAACTTTCGTTACGCGTTTCATTACTATTGTCGATGCATATAGTGACTGGCGACGCAATAATGTTTTTCGACGCCTCACAGTCCAACTAGGGCTCTAAGTGACAAATAATTTGTCACTTTCAACTTCATGGTGATGAGGGATACCTCGACGTCAGGTGCAGAGACACATAATGATTTTGTGTCTGGAGCAACTTTTGTCAAGAGATCTGCAAATTCTCTTGAGGTTGCTGGATCAGTAGGGCGTTGCGCCCTTACTGACCCCGACCGTTTTTGTCGGTCCACCTCGCTGTTGCGATTTCGCGACAACGTCGAACCCGCGACCGTTGCCCTTTTTGGCATTCGGTCATAATTACGTTCAGTACCTCTCGGTATTTGATGTGGTACACTCACTCATGAGCGTAGTGTCCTAACTTTTGACAGCGATTGCATTTCTGCAATCGCTTATTGTTCGAAAAGCGAGGTTTTTTGCTTTTGACGTAAGAGAGGTTACAGGCTCAAGCTAAAGTCCTCCTGTTCCGCAACGGATATTGCTTCTTCAAGCGTATCCAGTTCCAAGCGGAACAGGTGGGTCCTTACGGGACCATCCGTAAGACCTTGCATATACACCGTAATCAACTTGCGTTCCTGAACTGGGTTGTTTGTGATACAACTCGCTAAGAGTCGTATGTGCTGGGCATAAGCGTGAACCTCACTCTTGCCTTGCTTGAGTTTCAGAAGCTCTGAACTCAGCCCTAGGCGGCTCAAACGTCTGTTTTAGCCGGGCTTTAGAAGCCTCTAACGACCCAAAGACGTATGTGTCGCGCAACTAAAGGTTTAGCGCCCAAGTTTCGGCACGACCTGCCAAATTTGACTGAGCAAATGCGACTTGCATTTGCTCGTCGACGATGTGACGAGCCCTTATGGCATCGTCGAATTCGACAAACCATCTTAATAGGGAGTCTTCTTCGACCCCCTATACTTAGAGATAGAATCTTTAAGATTTCGTTCGGGACGACGCGTGTGCGTCATTCCAGGTACAGGGCATCTATACCTGTTATATCCTCAACAGTTCTGCCTGTTGAGAGCCTTGCTGATTCAGCAAGGCTACCTTCTCCTTCGCCTCGTCAAGTTCAAGTTGTATGAAATTGGCGATGGCTGAATGGAGGATATCTCTGCTTAAACCGGACAGCATGACGAAGATGGCATCATTCCCAACGGTCGAACTCATTCGTTCAACCGCACTCCTTTCTATGTCACTTTTAAAGGAGTAGCTGTCACTCGAAATGTGATGAGTATTTCCATTATCATCTAACATGCCCATGTTAGATGATTGAACTATGGTCCTTGGACGTGCTACCAGGTGTAACGGGGCACTGCCGACTTGTACTGCTTCTGTACAAGTCCACTTCGCACTGCTTTAGTGCGAGTGGTGTCTCACGTCACTTCACGTACACTAGTACGTGTAGTGGAAGACTCTCCTAATAAAGCTCTTCTGTTTCTATCTATTTAATACTAACTTAATTATAAACTAATACAAAACATGTAACAAAACGTTATGTATCTATCTCTTTGCGCGCGTCCAGCGCTAACTGGACCGCGGAGAAAGTAGATATGGCCTATATATACCAATGAATAAGCTTTCCGAATATTATTACGTAATGTAGTAGTATTTTTCAAATATTATTTACCTTTTAGATAACATATTAATTAACAACCTTTAAGTGTTAATTTCATGTAACCGTTACAACAATCGTTGAGTCAAGTCTCTGTGATGTCTCCGTTTCCCAATTTTCTAACTTTCCTCACCATTTTGTAATAAGACTTTACCTCTTATACTTAATATTATCTCCAAAATCTTAATTAGCATTATATAAGGTATCGAAGTGTGGCTGATGAATTGACAACTACAAACTTGCTGTGATGTTGGTCACACCACAGCCATGTCTGCGAACCTTGTTAATAAACGATCACGGTTTTAGCGAAATGAAAAAGCTTGAGGTTTCCAGCTTCGATTCCTTCTGTTGTCACGGGACATACAAGTAACTATTTATTCTTGCATATTTTCCAGGAATACCAACAGCCTACAAAGTTAGCGGACTTTGTTGCCGAAGTTTGCGTAGATCCCGCTGTTGGACTCTCTCGTGATGACGCCATGGCCCGCCGGTCTCTATACGGCCCGAACCGAGTAACGCCACCCGTGAATTGCCCATCCTGGGTTTGTTGCTTGCTGCCATGTCTTATGCGAACAGCCTCGATGCAGGCTTATCACGAAGCGCTTCCTCGTGAAGCAACGGTGCGACGTCGAGTAGCTGCAGCGCAAGGGCAAGTATCCTTTCGATGCATGCGCATGGACGTCATGAGTCTTGTGTACGGAGACGTTGTTGAACTTAAAGCTGGTGACGTGGCGGGTGCAGATTGTCGCGTCGTAGAGTGCTCAGATGATTGCATTGTGGACCAAACGATATTAATGGGCGACGACGGTGAGGATGAGGAAGCGGGGATTGCTCGTTGCGAAAAACACGTCACAACTGTTACCCCGCCTCTGCATCTTCAGCAAAAACCTTTGCAATGTAACAATATTGTACCCATGACAGCACGGGTCGTGAAAGGCGCGGCTGTGGCTGTGGTGTTATCGACGGGAGATTTCACGCTGTGGGGGCGAATGCTTGCGTGCCACGAGTGGCCACGAGCTCCTGGCACTGTCATTAGGAAAGGAGATCTAGAGGAGCAAAGTGGCTTAATTGTTTAATGTGACGTTCAATGCAAGAATTCATTCCTTTAATTGTGTCAACATAACATCTGGCACTGGTCCTTCTGGTGCATGAAATTATCGTTGTCTTTCGCTGACAGCAGGGGTCGCCGACGCACCAGCGGTCCTCCCAGCGGCCGCAGTTCCTCCATCACCCCCGAAAAGGCTCATGACGATGATTGGAAGAATAATGTACCACTACAGATACCAGAGCGACGAAGAAATATATTAGAGGGTCGTTCGATACGAATGCGTTTCTACTTACATATTTGCGAAGAAACGACTGGCTCGCTTCTTCAGGCTCGTCGTTGTTTTCCTCACTTTTGACTGGCTTAACGCCTTGTGGAGCGCGGTCGCGCATTCCTACGACATTCTTCGGAGGCCTAAGTCACCAGCAAATTGAAATAGCACAAATTGTTCAGTGGCGTTCCCCAATTACTATAAGAGCTTGGCGTCGTACAAGGGACCACCCTGCACTTTGAAGACCGTGCCAGACGGACTTAAATGCATATCCTCCAGGCTACGTGTCCGTGAATCAGTGCAGACATCGCTTTCCACGTAAGGCGTGAGGTACTCGATTGCCACGAGCTTGCCGCTGTCTGACAGGTGAAAGGCAAAGTCCTCGCGCAGACGCATGACCGCTAGCATACACATGGGCACGGAAGCCATGACATAGGGCGACTGTGGGTCGTCTGGGTCAGCCTTGGCTCGTACTGTGTAGAAGCGGTCCTGCTGCAGCAAAAAATTTAGCTTCTCCACATCGTCGACGCTCAGCGGCGGCAGTGCTGAGAAGGAGACCACAGATTTCGGGTTTGAAGCACTAGTGACAATTGTCACGATGCCGCGTGGTGTAAATTCTGCGCCTGCAACTAGTTGGTGCTCCAGATCAAATTGAAGATGCATTTTGAGCTCGCCAATAGCCGAGACAGCATAAACATCTTCGAAGTCGTCTCCGAACTCTTCCGTGAAGCTACAGGCAGAATGGCGGTGGTTAGATCAAAAGTTAAAGGTGGGGACTCAGTGCCATGGCATTGTACTCAGTAGTTTGGATTTCGTGAGGGTCCGCAAGGGCGGTTGTTGCCATTAGAATAGCCGTAAAGCACATAAACAGCATACATGATCCATTACTTAGCGTCATCGTGATGTGAGGAATGTCATTGTGTCGGGGTGGGCAACTGTTTAAAACTTAATTAATCCTGATAATTCGCACATGATCCATTACTTAGCGTCATCGTGATGTGAGGAATGTCATTGTATCGAGGTGGACAACTGTTTAAAACTTAATTAATCCTGATAATTCGCACACTTTCTTAATGTCTGCGGGCAGCGACGCTCCGCCACTGACGACGAATGGAGTCAGTGCGATCGTGCGCAAGCTCAGTTTTAGTGGCGCCGCGACTGATGAGATGGAAGAAGAGGAGCGAAGAGATGACGAAAAAGAGCAGTCGCTGGACCAGCCGCGGCAGTCCGAAGCGATAAAAATGGACGCCACTAAAGTGCAGATCGTGATTCGTCTTCGCCCTCTCGATAAATCATCTCACGTGACGGAAAGCGATTGTTTTCGCGTCTTGTCGGACGTCACACTGTTGGCACAACCGCCGAAAACATCGCAATCATACCGCTCCACGGGCACGGCAACGAGCTTTCATTTTACGCATATCTTTCCCGAGCAGACACAGCAAACGAAATTGTTTGAAGCTACGACAAGGCCAGTTCTGGATGCCGCTTTTGATGGCAAGAACGGTCTTGTTTTCGCGTACGGAGTCACAAACTCGGGCAAGACTTATACTATCAGTGGTACTAGTGAAGCACCGGGTGTGCTGCCACAGGCACTGCAGTACATTATGGAGGAATTGCCTAAGCGCAATAATGGAGTCAAACAAGTCGTGAATGTCGTGACGGCCACATACCTTGAAATTTACAACGATAATGTGTATGATTTGCTGTCGCCTGCACTTCGAAAGCGACGAGCATTACGTGTGCAGGATTGCGATGGAAAAATTAAAGTGCGAGGCGCGGTTAAACGTCACATCAAGACGTTAGGAGACGGACTGGAGCTTTTAGAATTGGGTCGACGGCATAAGCAAATGGCGGAAACCACTTGCAACTCGGACTCGAGTCGAAGTCACTGTGTCTTTACACTTCACTTGTACCATCAAGTCTCACGCTCTTCGTTGGAATTGCGTAGCAAGGTGTCGATTATAGATTTGGCAGGATCTGAACGTGGCTCAAAAACTGGTGCAACGGGGTTACGCATGCAGGAAGCCAGCAAAATTAATGGCTCTTTGATGAACCTCATGCGCTGTCTCGAAACATTGCGATGGAATCAGCAACATCCCCCGAGCTTGCAAAAGATGGTTCCGTTCCGTGAGTCGAAGCTTACTCGACTATTTCAAGAGAATCTTGTAGGCAACGACTACGGCTCACTCGTGATGATTGTGGCGGTGAATCCTTCCAGTCACGAATTTGATGAGACGTTACGCACCCTTAAGTATAGCGCTGTGGCACGCGCATTAGTGAGAACACGTACGTCCATTCCAAGAAAAGCTGCCCCAACAGCTTCATTCTACGACCTAGATGGTCGATTGAAAAAGAGGAGACGTCAATCAACAGAAGCTTCGGTTTCATCTCTTTTTACAATCCCAGTCGTGGATTGCAAATCAAGTAAAACGGCTTCATCATCGCGGTCTAGAACGAAGGCAGAGCATCAATTGAGTGACTGTGCATATTGTCGGCAATGTCCGTATGTAGACTCTTCAAAAATGCCAAGGACAGCAGAGGTTGGGACTTCACCGATGGAGTCGCAACGAAAAGTCGCTGAAATGAATCTGCATTGGGTACGTAGCCGCCAGTGATGTTGTTGTTATCTATACTGGCACTCACTCTTAGCGCTTTACTTTAGGCCGAGCTTGAATTGGAAAATGAGGAATATCGGGAGCAATTGGCCCAAATCCAGGCAGAAAAAATGGAGATGGAGGTTCGCATTCGAGCAGAGATTGGCTGTGAAATGCGCGAGCAGTTGCAGCAAATTCGCGCGCAATACCAAAGCATGCAGCGTCTGCAGTGCGAGGACTTGCCGTCTGCGCGTAAGAAGCGCGAGCGACAACATGCTGAAGAAAGCGAAAAGCTTCGTGCTCATGTACATGAGCTTCGTGAAAAGGTTAAGGAATGCGAAGATGAGATGCAACGCATCCATAAGCGCCATCAAGCTGAACTCAATAAATATCAAGAAACAGTCGTAGTTGTACCTATTGGCGACGAAAACATGTGAATTGAACAAATCAAAATAAAGTATGTAATATGAAGATAAGTCCTGCGCTCAACTTAATTACTTTGGTACGTATGCACACTTTTCGTGATGTTATATACGGACTTGTTAAAGGTCTGTTGGTAACCATAAAAAAATGCTTGCGCTGCATACGGCAAATAGCCCAAATCAACGGAATGGTTCATAAGAATTTCACATGCCCCAAATGCCAAAGATCCTTGTTTGAAGGACGGACCTATGTTCTTCTCGATCGACGCAAAATGGCAATAATTGTCAAACTGCCGGCGTTGGAGTCGTCGGCACGGCTGCTCGGCCTCACAATAAAACCAGATGCGCGATTAAACATTGACAACGTGAAGAGGCTACTCTTCTTAAAATGCAAGCTAAGCCATTACTAGTGTGATATGCCAGTTCTAGCGATGGCGATGTTAGAAGTTCTTAAGGTACACTGACAAACCCTGTCCATTACCTTGCCAGTTTACCCTTTCGAAAAGACCATGAACAAGATGCTAAAACTAAGTGAAGCCTAGGATACTTTAATGATATAAACACCCATTACGCATGTGAAGTATCTTCTAGGGTGCTCGTCATGAGCCATAATTAGATCGCCGCCCACAACGATTATCATAACCACCTCGACCACAGGTTCGTCGATCATTTCTCATATTTTGATCACTAAGCCCTCCACGAGCTGGCCAAACTGTCCTCGGTCGCGACCGTGATCGCGATCGCGATCTTGTGTTTCCCATGTTACGGCTAAGCTGCTGCTGTCCAGAATAGTGTTGCGGTCTAATGTCACGAAAATTGTCCGTGAAGCGATCTCGTCTTTCTCGTGCTTTCGCAAATTGTGGTTTCTTTTCCCATAAATCGGTTGAAAAGTACGCCCGCTGTTCTTCTCTGCTGCTGAAGCCATTATCGAAAGAATCTGCAGCATCATTCGGCTCCGACTTGAACCTACTCCTAGTTTCGCTCAAGACCTCGCCGCGCCAAACGCTTCGGTCTGAGTCTTCACACATCCCTCGATGATGACCATTGTAAGGGTAAGAACCAGGCATATTTCGTGCCCGCCTGCGAGAAATATCATCGCAAACGTCATTTCTTGCGTGTATACTGCCACCGTCGATTCTTGCGTGGTTGTCTGTAGCCGGCCCATCATGCTGATTTTTTATTCTATACTCATCTCGATTTGCGGGTCCAAAGAAATCGTAGTGCTGCATGTGAACTGACTTGGATCTTGACCGTGATCGACTTTTACGCTCCGACAATACATGCGATCGTTTGCTCAAAGTCGGCGCGTATCGACTCTGTTCCCTGAAATGCCGTGTAGGGTGCTCTCTACGATCAAACCTAGAGTTCCGATGGGTACCTCCAGCGGTTGGCTCAAAATCTTGTCGCCGCGGCGAAGTATTGCTGTCAATTTGCGAAGAATGAGAAGATGGCGCTGGAGCAATTCGCTCACTAGAGCACGAGCGAAGAGGGGTAGATTGAGCTCTTGACTTATTTAACAAAGTAGAGCACGCTTGAATTCTCGCACCAGCTTTCAAATTCCATTGAATCTGTAGGGGTTCTCCAAGGTCATCAGTAAAGACTTGTGATGCTTGTTCTGCATCTTCGCGATTGTAATAGTGTAAATTCACGGTACCCAGCCCATTTTTCATAAGACGCTGCCAATTATCGCGATTAATTTCACAGCGCGGTACCGATTTGTTCATCGTATATCGCTGGCTCAATGTTGCTGCAAACGACTCCCGGTCCCGATCCTGATTAAAACGAATTCCTGTCGACTTGCGCTCAAAGCGCGCATTTTGGACCTTCAGCGTTATTCTCCCGCGTACCTTTTGCGGGATAAATACCGTGCCATACATTCTTCGCTGATAACAATTCCGGTCCTCTAGCCGTTCAAAGTTTAGCTCCTCATAGCAATTTGGCGTTTGAGATTTACATTTATCAATACCATTTGATTCTGCGGTTGGAGCTGTGCGCGATACACCAAAAAATGAAGCCGTGTATGTTTCATTGTTCGTGAACATTTCGCGTTTTGTAGCACAGCTCATGCGAGGAATTAAATCGGATAGCGTCTTCCCATCAAGATCGTACACTTCATATCCTACCATGCGCGGTGCTACTCCCGCCTTAATATTTTTGACACTTGAAGCTTGGGCTGCTAATTCAGCTGCTGCCATTACGATAGAATTGCGCTTTCGAGATAAGCGCATCAAAGCTTGATCTTGAACAGAGAACGATGACTTTTTAATAGGCACTGTTTTTTTGGTTTGCTTTCGTTGCAAACGCGTGAGGCCATTCTTAGAAACATCTGAGCTTGATTGAGTAGTTGTCATTGACATCGTGGCAACAGGTAGAGATTTTTGTGACGACCGTGGGGCATCGCTTGCTGGAGTCCTGACTGTGCCAGCTTGTTCCATCGAGCCACTTGACTTACAACTAGGAATTCCAGTCTTGATAGCCGTTCGTTTCGGGATCATAAATGATGCCGTGCTATACGAATCGCCTTCCCTTGACACTTTACGAGGTATAGGCATCGTGTCCAATTGAGATATTTTATTGCTAGCCTCCTCTCGATCCTCCATTTTAAAGGGCACAGAAAGGGTTGGAGTTTCTACCTCACCCTCTTCCTTCCCGTCATAATTGGTTAGCTCAGCCTTAATTTTAGCGTAGTCTTGAGACTCAATTGCAGCTTCTACAATAGCTTTCGATCCCGGTAACGCAGTAGACATTTCAGAAGAAGCCGGCCTTTCGTGCCCTGTCATAATTTCGTTTGTATTTTCAGTCTTCATTGAAAATACACGCTCGCTCTTGGTAATATCAACGGCAATAGATTCCACTTTTACGATACGATTGGTCGTCTCCAGCTCAAGGGAACTTGCTTTCATGGTCGCAATTGACTCTACGGTGTTACATTCTAGCTTTACAGGTTCATCTGTCGCTTCTTCTGTCAAGGCAGGCACGTTTACTTCCTCGTTGCCGTCGCCACTTTTTTCTCGACTTTCGGTCACAGCATGCAATCCCACCGCAGTTTCAGGATCGAAATGTAGTAAACTAGAATTGCTTTCGACCGCAGAAAGTGCCAAGTTTTTATGACCACTTTTGCGCTGATTTATTGCCGGTACCTGGTCCGTTATTTTCGTATCGACAGAAGCCGTACCATTTCCTGGCCGTAGTCGAAGTCGATCTTGTGGCTCCTGTAAATCTTCCTTATGAGTTCTTACCCGGACAGAAGCTTTTTTGGCATTTTGCGCGGCTCGAAACATCCGCGTGCGATCTCTTTCTTTATCTTTAAGCACCTGGTTTGACTTCTGTCGTTTGATTTTGAATGCCAGTACTCGGTCATGCTCTCCACTATTTAAACGCAATTCGTGCAGCTTCTTCGATCGTTGCTTCCTTAGCAATGCTTTGTTTGCTTTTGTTGCATCCACAGGAGGCTTTGCCCTTTTCAAGTAACGAGTTCCCTCCACCACAGGTCGCTTGCGGCGTGCTTCGTCGACTTTCTTGTGGCGAAGGTTTTGCCTTTTCCTTGCTTCGTCATTACTTAATGTCGATTCGTCGTCATTGCTGCCCTCCGCGTGTCGCCGTCGTCGCGACTTCTCAATACGCCCTTTGGCCACTCTACCATCTACCGGCTCTGTCTTGTTTTCCACCTTCTTCGAGATCATGTTTTTTGACTGTAAAGAAGAGTCTGATGAGTCTTCATCGTCTAGAGCCCCCTGCAGACGCTTGAGCCAAGGCAACCCCTTCAGCATCAGCGACGCATCGGAGTTTGCTCCTACCATGACTCGTGTGGAAATTGAGGCTAAGTCGTGTGCCAACGTTGAGTCAGTGTATGATACACAATATAACAGACAGAAACATCGGCAAAATCTAAGATTTTAGAAAAATAATAAAAAGAAAAATCATGGCTTTGAAATGAAAAAACAACTGGTTGTGTAGGCGGGTACGTCGTAATGCGGCCACGCTCTACTTAGGCACACACCCTAGCACAGCGAGGAAGCGGTTAAACGTGCTTCTCTTGCGTGCAGTGAGGCAGTTGTGGTAGGCGCGTTAGCGACCTCACCCAACACACTAAGAACTCTGGTTAAGTGACGTCACGGGAGCGGTAATCCGTCTCTTCGTGCGCACTTACCAAGTAGGAAGTAGTTTTCAGACTGATTAATATTTAATAGAATTAAATACAAATACCTATTTTTACCAATTAAAATGTTATCTCTATAGATATCATTTAATATGTATTGCGAGCGTATCTTTATAGATACCTCGCGTAACTGATGACGCTAGCCGTCATCATGGATGACGCTGGGCGTCATCCCTCCTAATGTGAATGCACCCATGTGCATCACATCCACAAGGGTTGGTCACAAATGTGCACCACACCCGAGTGTTGGGTCTAATTACTATTATTTAGTAATTGACCATCCCCTTAAGTACACCAAGTATACTTAACGGGGACTGTGTAACATTAGGGCAACTTTAGCCCGTTACAAGCTGCCTTGTTACACACCCGTTAAGTACTCTTACACAGGGGGGCCAATTACTTCATGTGAATAAATTTGACCTGTCACTCGGGTGAGGTTAACATAGCGACTTACCGTTGTGTATGTGATGCACATAGGTGCATTCAAAATGAAAGAGATGACGTCTAGCGTCATTCACGAGCTGAGGTATTTAGAACAATACGCTCGCCATGTCGAGATGCACATCTACAGAGATGGCTTCTATTGATTAAGTAAAAAGATTCTATATTTGATTCTACATCATATAAATTAGTGTTAAACTTACTTTCTAGATAACAAGTGCGCACGAGAAGACGGGCAACTGCTTCCGTGACGACACTTTTTCTAAGGTACAAAGTTCGTTGTGAGAGGTCGCTTAGGCGCCCACCAACTACCTCACTGCACGTGAGACAAGACGGACAAACCGCTCTCTCGCTTTGTTTGGAGGTGTGTGCTTGGTAGTGCGAGGCCGCTTAAGAAGCGCCCGCCTACATCTCCCATGCCCCTTTTACACCCAAAAACCTTATCAGCGATTTCTTGAGTATGCCCAGATGTTCGTTAATCCCTTTGTCAACAACAGAAGTTCTGATGCGTCGTCATTATTGGTGATGAAATCGTCTATCGCATCAAGAATGCCGGGCTTGCTCATCTCGTTAATTTTACTTACTGATCTGCTCTTTCGTGACCAGTGGCAGGGGATGCGCGTCGTAGCGCGCGCTGTCATGTGTGCCGTACGTTTTGGACTATAACTGTTGTAAAGCTGATGCAGAACGGAGCGATAAGAGGGCTTCAACGTGCTCGTACTATCAATGAAAGCGTATTAAACTATTTACATATATGATAACTACACTTTATTCGACAATGAATCTCGGACCTGATATCAACATCAACATTCCGCCTCAAAAACTTAGCTATTTTTTATCGCCAGTGCTATCATTATAGAATTTTCGAGCTCGATCGAGCGCGCATAAATCACCAAGGATCCGTGGTCAGCAAACTTAATTGCCTCTTCCTCTGTCCACTTTATTATCTAAAAAGATTTATCGAGCTTCCGTAACGCAACTCATTCAGAACCCTCGACATGTCGCTGTCCAAACAAACTAATCTGAAGTTTTCAGCGGCCGATAGATTGCGCGAATTTGCGTTAGGAATATTTATGTATTATATGTTAGACAAGTCAGTAATTAACTTCGGATGCCATACTCCGCAGGTAAAGTGTAGGCGGGCACGTCGTAATTCGGCCACGCTCTACTTAGACACACACCCCAGCACAGCGAGGAAGCGGTTAAACCTGCTTCTCTTGCGTGCAGTGAGGTAGTTGTGGTGGGCGCGCAAGCGACCTCACCCAACACACTAAGAACTCTGGTTAAGTGACGTCACGGGAGCGGTAATCCGTCTCCTCGTGCGCACTTACCAAGTAGGAAGTAGTTTTCAGACTGATTAATATTTAATAGAATTAAATACAAATACCTATTTTACCAATTAAAATGTTATTTCTATAGATATCATTTAATATGTATTGCGAGCGTATCTTTATAGATACCTCGCGTAACTGATGACGCTAGCCGTCATCATGGATGACGCTGGGCGTCATCCCTCCTAATGTGAATGCACCCATGTGCATCACATCCTCAAGGGTTGGTCACAAATGTGCACCACACCCGAGGGTCTAATTACTAATATTTAGTAATTGACCATCCCCTTAAGTACACCAAGTGTACTTAACGGGGACTGTGTAACATAGGGGCAACTTTAGCCCTGGACAGGTTGCCTGACTGCTCTAGTTCTATCACTTTACGTGCTCCGTTGAAAGTCAGTCGTATAATTATCGCTAACACATCCTATACCTACTCGGCTTTTTCTAAGATATCCTACAACTCGTCCTTTTTGATCTGATTTTTCTTTCAGTTTTTACGATCCCATGGTATCGTAAAGTCTTTTCTTTTTCAATTTTTTGGTTAGTGCGGGAATCGACCCGTGTCCGCTGGGTCACCAAGTCGATACTTAACCACTACATCATGGTGGGACCCCTCACTTGGCGTGCTCAGTTGTAAGCACTCCCAAAATTTATTGCGATCGCAGCTTATTATTGCTCATCTCCCGGGCTTGCTGCTGTTTCGTTAGTGTAACGTATTATTTGCCTTATGTTACATGGCGTAAAGTACACTTGACGGGAAGGTCAATTACTTCATGTAAAGTTAATTGACGTGTCACTCGGGTGGGGCTCACATAGTGATCCACCCTTGTGTATGTGATGCACACAGTGCATTCACATTGAATAGAATTATGTCTGGGACTGACGTCATCTGCGAGACGACGTATTTAGAACAATAAGGTTCGCCATTTCGAGATGACATCTACAGAGATGGCATCTATTTATTGGGTAAAAAGGTTTTAGAGTTATTTCTATTAAATATAAATCAGTCTTAAAATTACTTCCTAATCAACAAGTTCGCACCTGAAGCCGGATTACCGCTTCCGTGACGACACCTCTCCTAAGGTACTTCGTTCGTTGCGTGAGGTCGCTTAGGCGCCCACCAACTACCTCACTCTGCTTTGAGGAGTGTGCTTAAGTAGAGCGTGGCTGCAATAAAAGCGCCTGCCTACACTAGGTAGCACTAGTAGTCCTTCCCACGACTCATCTCTCTGAGTGTGTCAGGGAGGATGAGCCTCAATATCGATTGGCCTCATTTCCCACACCTCTTCGAACATCATCGGGAGGTGGCAGGGCATATGGTGCGGGGATTTGGTGAACAAGCCTTCGCTAGGCTCCTGGGTAGTCCTCCTGAGCAACATGTTGCTCAGATGGAGCAGTTTGAGGCATTCGTGCTCGGACAGCGGAGAGCCGCGTCCGAGGCACAGAGCCATGCTGCGGCGGAGTCCGTCACTCAGACTCAGGATGAGCTGAGGCATAAGCAGTCTCAGAGCGAGGCTCTCAATGGGACTGTTGAGATTCTCTCTGCCCGGCCGCATCAGCCGAGGTCCATTCGTATGGACCCACCTAAGTTAGATAAAACTGCAGCGCACACGATTATCCGCTGGCTGTTAGCCGTGGAGCAATGCGGTTGGGCGCAGCTCATCGAGAACGACAGCCGGATGGTGTCGCACGCCATGTCGTATTTGCGCGGTAAGGTCTCAAAGTGGGCTTACTCGGCGCTTATGGCGGACAGAAAGGCGTTTCCTACATGGGCGATCTTTAAGACAAAGATTCGCGCCATGTACCAGCCGCCGAACAACGAAGTGCTGCTTCAGGCGCGCTTGTCTGGAGCACGACAAGCGAAGCGAACCCCACAAGAATATGTGCAGAAGATGCGCTCGTGTCGGCGTCCATTACTATGAGTCCCATAACGGAACACATTTAGGTGCCCACATTCAAGAATGGACTGCGGCACGGCCCATCGCGACAGGCACTCTTTCGAATGGTGCCGGCGACGATAGAAGAGGCAACTAAAAAAATTTATTTGAGGAGTAATCCTTCAACAGTAACTTGGTGACAGCTTGGTATAAGCCGTCGGTCGATAGGCTGGATGCCACTCCTACTGAGTTAGGCTAGTGCATTAAACGCGGGTATATGATGGCCCCCGGATCTCGGAATTTCGGCCTCATCCCTGCTTGTCTATAGCGCTTGAGTACACGGCCATGACGATATGATGGACCTTTTCGTGGATTCGGGTGCATCAAAGAAATTTGTAAAACTCGCGGCTTTGAACAGAGATCGTCGATGTATTAGTGTCATTGTAAGGATGGCAAGCGAGAGAAGGCAACCGTTCGTTTAACGAACGGCGCGCTCGTAAAATCTGAGGGAGTTCAAGTTGAACTCGCCATTAGTTTTAGTGACTTCGACTGAAGGGAGAGATTTACGGTGATAGGTATGGAAAGTCCATATGACCTCTTCCAAGGCACGCTATGGTTGGCAAGACACTAACCATGAATAGACTAGCGTACACGCACAGTTGCGAACTCTACGCAGGACACCGAAAAGGATGCGCTCCTGCGAGAGGCCTATGCAACTGATGTCGTGTCGAACACAGTTGAGGGTGCGTTGACGGGATGTCAAACGTCACCAATTCCTACCCAGCTCGTGGAGACTGGTGTAGTGAGAAGGACGATGACAAGCAGTCACGCGTCCAAAGGTTCTGCAAAGATCCGAGAGACTGTGGCAGTAGATAGCGAGCTGACAAGAAGTTAAGCGTTGCAAGAACCGGCACAGAGCCTTCAGCCTGGTGCGGTGATAGTTGTGCATTAGCTGAAAGAGCAACGGCACCAGTTTTGGAGTTAAAGGTCGTGGTGGCTCAGGAAACGGTTTCACGACGAATAAGAACGATCAAAGGCGCATTAAAAGAAGTGACCTGTAATGTCATCCCGGCAAAAAGGGACGGGCCTTCGAACAAAATGCTGGAAACCGTCGAAGACAAAATGGTGCAGGCATCCTCAGATGAGGTGCTCTAGCATGTCTGAAGTCTGCCGAGGATATGTGAAACTCCCGGAGATGTCGTGGGATTTGTTCCTTGCCGTACTTAAGGAAGGAAAAATCCACCAAGTAGTCGCACCAGTTCTAGGAGAGAACTTAGTGGACCGCTGCTCGTCGTCCACAATGGACGAGAGTGTCTTGGAAACAGACAGAAATAATCGATTCGCTGCTCAAGGCTGGGATGCCTTGGAAGACAGTCCTTTTTTAATTTTCTGTGGAAACAGCGCGATGTGTTCCCAGAAGAAGTGCCGAGCCGTCTACCGGCGAATAGGGGTATCGGGCACACAATTGACCAAGAACCTGGCACAAGTATTGCGGGACCTAGCAACGGCCGTTGCCGAAGGAACAAGTGAATGATATCGATGGATTAACCGACAGCGAGCCGATGCGAGACATGTACGCGAGAGCAAGTCGCCTGCAGCCCAAACTTCTGTGTGCGTAAGGCCACAGGTAATTGGTGCGTGATTCACGCTTTCAATGTGCTAAACACGGAGACCATACCGACGCAAACGCCAATCCCGCGCAAAGATGTTTTGTTGAAATCTATGGGAAAGGCAACTATCTTTTTCGCGTTGGATATTAAAGATGACTACTATCAGGTACTCATGAGAGAGTCCGATGCAGCGAAAACGGCACTTGTGATGCCCCAAAGATTGATATACGCACCGGCGACATTCAACCGAGTGGTGGCTCACGTGATACGTCAGCAACGTGCCTACGCGCTTCATAACTTTGACGATGTATTCGTGCATAGCAGGGCCGAGGACGGGCTGAGCGCAACAGAGTCGCACGAACGTCATTTGGACTGTGTTGCAGACTCTGGGCGACGCCGAATTGTACGTCAGCTTACAAAAGTGCGTCATTGGGGTCCCTGTTGGGCTGCATCGTAGGTACCCACGGTGTACGAGCAGACCTAAACAAGGTAAAATTGTATGGCCAATCCCACGGCATGTGAAGGATTTGCGACAATTCCTAGGGCTCGCTAATTACTTGCATATATATAGCAAGAATTATGCTGAGCAAACTAAACTATTATCTAACCTTCTTAAAAAGGACGCAGAATTGTGTTTGTTAAAAGAACAAGATGATGCGTTCACGTCAGCAAGCAATCTCTTGTAGAGACACCGGTATTAGCATTGCCAGACGCGGATAAGCCCTTAAGCGTCGTCTGCGGCTTTCAAAAGCCGGGATTCATAAAAGATGACGCGGTCAACACCGTCGTCATCCATCACAAGGAGCTACTTTCAATAAAGTATGCTCTTGTAAATTTTCGAGTGCACCTATTGGGCATCGAACCATTTGTGGCTTATACAGATCACACATCACTGTGGACCGCAATTAACTCATTGCACCTCACGCTTAGAATGGCAAGATGGCTAACACTCTTCCCTGAATTGAATTTCAAGGTTATATACAAGCCGGGCATGTAACGAGGTGTCCCGTTCTATAAATGTAATATCCTGTAATAATAATAATAATATTATTTACTATGAGAGGAAATAAGTAAAGAAGTACAAAATTATTATCTTTATTAATTTTGATTCGATAGTTCCAATATTATCAAATTTAGTAATATTGACGCAATAAGACACCAAAATTATTGATTGGTTGATTTAACTTGAATCAACACCGCCAATCGTCACAAGAGACGATTGTGCGCTGCGCAATTAGGCGCTATATATACTTAGTTATTAATATAATAAAGCCAGTCGTAGATAGAAGATCGTAACCTAGAAACTTAAGATGTTAAAATAGTTCTAATTTTTCTCTATTCTAAAGCCTTAGAAATTTACTTATAATAGCTAAGACTTCTTAGCTACTTAGAATCTTCCTCTGCACGTCATATAAGTGAAGTAGTCGAGGCGAACCATCTTCACTGTAATCAGCGTAGGTCGACTAGTACTTGCAAAGGGTGCCTCGTTACACCTGGTAGTACTTCGTTGTCCGTTTAATGGCATACACACGCTCCATTCAAGATGGACCTGTTGATTGAAAAAGGAGGGAGCTTTTAAGCCCCTCAAGTAAGCTATCACGCAACCCGTAAAAGGTTCACTCATTTGATTAACCTTAAAATTGAGAGCGATCGTACGAATGAGCTCGGTCGTAGGCGGGCCAGTCGTTGGCGACATGCTGTTCATTCTAGACACGATGTACAACATGCGGCCGTAGCCAAGTTCATACAACATGAACTCGACGGGTCCCGAAGAAATTAGCTTTACTTTTCCAGAAAGGCTCATACACACGGATGTGTTGAGAGAACAGGGTGCTTAACAGTTGAAACGGTTGAGACAGCAGCATTTACATGCTGCTAGCGGACCGACGCTTCCGCGTCGACCGAAATGCTTATAGGTCGAAATCTCTGAGTTTAAGGCAGTCGGAGGCGAAACCTTCAAGATGGTTCGTCGAATTAGACGACGCCATTGAGATTCGCCGCATCATTAATGATGCAACAAAGCGAAATTTGGCATGTCCAACTTAGCCGGACGTGCCAAATCTTGGCCTTGGAGCTCAAGCTTCACGACCCATTGTATTTTGGGTCGGATGAGATCTTTAAGGCACGGCTCAGGCAAACATTTGAGCCACCACGTGCCGATTTTAGGGCTCGAGCCCCGCCCCTGGATTTTAAGTAGGGCAAGCGTGACCTTCACGCTAATGCCTAGCATACACGATACCTGGTCAGTTGTATCGTGAGTCATCCAGTTAATAAACAAACACAGGTAACTGTGTTTATTAAAGGTCTTGCAGACGGAAGTGTTAAGACACACTTGTTCCGCCTGGAATTCGAGTCGCTCGACCAAGTGATCTCTATCGCAGAACTGGAGGATTTCAGTCTAAAACAGGCCTTCGTCTACTCTGGAGCTTATCGACCTCCGAGACGACAAAGCGGAGGTCCAGAATCTATGGACCTTTCGTTTGTGGAGAGCGAGAATTCTCGCTCTTCAAGTCACAAAAGATTACAAAAATGCAATCATTGTCAAAAGACGGGCTACTACACTTATGAGTGCAGCGCCCCACACCCAGTGCCTAGAAAGACTAAGCAAAACGATCGACCTCCAGCTAGGAACTGCGGAGGACGCGGATCCGACGTTTTTCGAAATTGCAATGGCTAGCTGGATTGTCAAAAACGGTCAGGGTCAGTAGGTGCAGAGCGCCCTACTGATCCAGTAACATGAAAAGAATTTGCATGCCTCTTGACGAAAGTTCCTCCTCACACAAAGACATTGTGTGTAACTGCCCCGGGTTATGAGGTTAACCTCATCACCTTTAACATTATAGTGGCAGATAAATTGCCACTAAAGTCCCCAGTCGATTGTGGGGCGTCTAATAATTTTATTCGACGCCAAACGCTAGAAGACCGCAGGATCAAGTTCGTTGAGCGCGATATCTCTCTTATGCTGATGACCGTGCCCCTAGGAATAGGCGCATCTGTGACAGTTAAATAAACGTGTAGTTGATATCCAAAACACGTTAAATTTAAACAGTACGGTGAAGATTTCATCGTCATAGATTTGGATGACAAATTTGATGTCATCCTTGGATTACCATGGGTCAGAAAGTACGAGTCATGTACAAATTGGCAGCATCAAGCCGTGACGATGCCTGTCTCTTGTTCATCAGATGGCCAACTGATGAACGTCTTGGAGGGTCCACAAGCGTGTGAATGCATTACGAGTGAGTGCGATGGCCTAATTTGTGGGTCGGTCGTTTGCAGAACTGCACAAGACCTCAGTGTGAGGACCCATTACACTGTGAAGTTAAATCCCAACGGCTGTGCACAAGCACAGGCATCGCCTGTCTATAAGAGACAGTGCGAAAGTCTTAGATCGACTGGAGAGTCGATCATAGAGGATCTCGCTTCGGTAGCGCAACCACAGCTAGAGGCAGTTCGAGAGGATACTCCCCAAATAAAACTTGAGGGAATAAGCCCCCAAGAATCTGTGAAAATAAGTCCCAGAAATTTGTTTAAATATTCCCAGGTACCTTTATAAATAAATTCCAAATTGGAAACTGAGACATTTAATGTCTTACTAAACAATGGATCATGTAGGCGCTTATACACTTGATCTGATAGCGCTTCCGAATTTAATTTCGGAGATAACTCAGTTGCCAACGCTTGAACCGAAACGGTTCTTGCGTGATCTTCGTAGTGGCAAAGTCAAGGAGATCTGCGTATTTGTCACAGCTGACAACTACGTAGCCAATACTTGATCGGCAACAGTATTTTCTGATAACGAACGAGTTCTCAGCAGCTCAGCGATGGTCGAAAGTGTCCTCGATGAGAAGACTCGGATTGAACGTTTTACGTCCCAATCCTGGGAGTCTTTGAAGATAAACCCTTTGTATCAAGTATTATAAAACTCAAGGATGTCATCTCTAAATCAGTACCGTGCGAGTTGCCTAAGGATAAAGGCACTCGACACGAAATCGACCAAATACCCAGATTCGAAATACTGTGATGCAGCATTAGCGATCGAAAAAATCTTTACCGATCGCTTGTCAGCGAGCCATGTGAGGGAGTCAATCTACCCACATAGCTCTCCGACCTTCTGTGTACGTAAAGCAACAGAAAGTTGGCGGATTGTGCATGCGCTCATAAAATTGAACGCTGCAACGGTACCGGCTCAAACGCCGATACCACGATAAGACTTAATCATTGATGGTATGTCAAAGAGTACAATCTTTCGTCAATGTATCTGATGGATGGATTCTATATCAGATCCTTATGCGTAAACAGGATATCCCGTTTCACAGCAGTAAGTATTCCAAGCGGTATGCTATGAGAGTGGCTAGTCGAGCCGCAGGGGCTTAGCAATGCTCCTACGACATGTAACAGATGTGTGACCAATATGTTGAGATCGGTGCGGAATTTCACACCGATCTATTTTGATGACGTGTTCTGGCATAGCAGAGCCATGAACAGAAAGTCGGACGTTGAAGTACATCGTACCCTCGACCGAAAGGTTCTTACTCTTATGCGTAAGCACAAGTTGTATGAAAATCTCAAGAAGTGTATATTCGCTGCAAGCGAAATACCACTACTTATGTGCATTGTGGGTAAACACGGTTTACGCCCTATTCCGGAAAAGATCAAGGCGATCACCGACTGGCCTGTGCCCATCAATGCAAAGGACTTGAATGTTCCTTGGTTAAGCGACGTATACTCCCTCAAGAATGCCGAAATATAAGTACATGTTTCTTCTTTGTTAAAGAAAAATGTAAAGTGGTCATGGAACGCTGATTGTCAGCGCTCTTTTGAAGGTATCAAGCAAAGCTTGATGAAATCGCCAATATTTGCAATTGCTGACCAAGACAGACCAGCTCATGTGGTCTTTGCAATCGGCTGTGCGTTAATGTTATATGACGCACACGGAGCTGAGCGCGTCGTCTGTTATCAATCGCATCAGCTTCAACAGCTGAACGCAATTATCCAGTGCATGACAAGTAACTCCTTGGGATGAAATACGCACTGGCTAAGTTTAGAGTCTATCTCTTGGGAGATAGACCATTCATTGTATATACAAACCATGCGCCTTTACGCACGGCCGTAAACAGTCCACACCTATCGCAAAGAATGGTGAAATGATTGTATTTCTTCGCAAAATATACCTTCAGCGTGGAGTTTGAACCAGAACGACTTAACGTCGTTGATGATGCCCTTTTGCGCCGGCCCGATTTTGAGCCGGCTGCGCAAATCAAGAGCGAGCATAAGGCCACTGTTGCAACAACAAGTGCTCCGTCGTCAACATTACTTGACGACGTTAGACGAGCTTTAAAGAAGATAAGGCTCTTCAAGGGTTAACGAATTATCTTAGAAGTCCATTTTAACAACCCTTAAATGGATTGTCGAAATCTATCCTCAACCGATCGATACATGACACGCAATGGGTAACTGTATTACACAGCCATTGCTGGCGACACATCTCGTGTCGTCATCCCCACCCATACCTATTTGCGTTTACGCATCATATATGAGTGCCACGATGCACCAATAAGTGGTCATCGTGGACGTGAGAAGACTTAATCACAATGGTTTGCAAATTCTACTGACCACGCCAGTACGAGTTTGTGCGCATATTCATACGTGCTTGCGAAGTCTGTCAGCGGGTGAAGCCCAGTGATTTATCCCGTGCTACGTTACAATCTCTGCCTGTTCCGATAGAGTGTTGGCAGTTCAACAACTCAGTGCATGCTTCTACAAAGCATACACCGCTTTGCGTGAATGGCTTACGCCATCCACGTGTACCCACCTTGTTTGAGAGTGACTCTTAGTGAAGGGGGAAGGGATTTGCTCGAGCAAAGACGAATCTAGCCTTGCTTATCACGCATTGACTTAACCGTCAATGCGAATGATACTTATGTTCATTAATTCAACATTGAAGTGGACAATCTTACTAGTAGCGATAATGCTATAACTGACTTGTTAGACAATGCTGAAACACTCAGCATCATAAAAACATAATATTCGTGAGAACAATAATGCTCTCACTAAAGAGAAAATAACATATCCGCAGCGCGCACCGGTCACACTGAAAACAAAAACAAAAACGAGTCAGCAGTGGTCCGTTTCGGACAGGGTCCATCGCTGATGCGGTGGACCGACAGACACGGAACTCTGACAAAAATGGAAAAGGAAGCTCTTTCTTTTAATGTAAATAATCTAGTCCTACTGTCTACGGTAAACCTACCCAAACATGCAGCAACGAATGTTGGCAGTAATATAATACTGCCCAGGTACGTCGGCTTGTTTCGGGTACTACATCGCCAAGGCAATACGTACACGATCGAGCTGCCTCGTAGAATTCGTACGCAACCTACGTTTTATCTCGGGCATCTCCGCTCGTAGCATCAATACGAGGCTTTGTCCGATTCGAATTACACCGGAACGGTCTAGGGGATTCGCCAAAGCCTGATGGTCCTGAGCAAAAGCATTATAGTCTCAGGACAGAGTCTAGTTCTCACGAATCAGGCGTTCCACACTATCCTCTAGCTCATTTTGAAGGGACTGATGTGTCCGTTCGTTGGCCAGTTGATCAGTCGTGTCTTGCGCACAATTTCTTAACTGGTCACGATAAGAATTATTAACGTCATCGCTGGTTCGCGGCGACGGGATCGCTCACGATCAATGTCCTCCCTCAAATAGTGAAGGGTGTGATCCAAATCACGATGTTGAATCGGATTCGTCAAACGAGGCGAACCCGATTCTTTCTCCACCTCCACATGCATTGACGGATTCGAGCGGTGAGAAGCGTTTTCTTTTTGAACTCCTCTCGAACAACCGTAAAGTAAAGGGGGTTCGAACGAGATATCTCGTTCGTTGGCGAGGGTATCCACCCTCGCATGATACAACCAATGAGGTGATGACGAGGTTTTTGACACTTCGTCAGACCGTTTTGGTGCGGAGTAATCTTGCGATGACTCCATGAACGACGATAACATTGGTGATGTCAGTATGCATAACCAGGAGCGAAGAGTTCGTATAGGTCACTTCGATAAGCTTGCTGCTGGTGTTAGAAGTATGCATCACCAGAGACGGAGTGATTCTAAGGATCACTCCGAAAGTAGTATTAGCGTTAACGTCAGCGTCAACATGATCCAACGGAAGAGGGACTGCAATGTTTTGCGGTTTTCTTCGGAAAAAAAGCCTTGGTTGCCCTCTAACTGCAATCTTACCCGTTAATCTGGTATGACTAATGGACGATACCAAATTCCTTTCTTTTGACTCATCCAGGTTTTACAAGCCTGATGAGGATGAAGCGGAAATCTTTATCGATGTCTTTTCTGGTATCGGTGGTACACTTGTAAGCAAAGGATGTCACTTCATTGGTTCAAGCTTGGGAAGCCTTTGTACAAAATGTGCAAAGCATAGACCGCGAGGTCTGGCTTCACAAATGGATGCTTTCCGTGAACAGAGTAAAAAACAGACCAAAGTCAGTGCACGCAATAAGTTGCACCGTTCGTCTTGAGAGGCAGGGATTCCTTGCCTCTCGTAGGGGGATTCATGCCCATGCTGTTTCAAGGCCGCAGGTCATGCCCCTAAGGAAGCATACTTCGTCAAAGATCCTCATTGGAGGACGCTCATCTCTTACAAGATGCGCCTAGGGATTGAGAAGCTCCAATCCTTTTACGAGCGCGGGATGCGCTCGTTCTCTGATGGACCCTCTGTCGAGGAGGATGGGTCTCGTTGTACTGTCGAACGAGACTTGTAACACCAGCAGCAAGCTTATCGAAGTGACCTATACGAACTCTTCGCTCCTGGTTATGCATACTGACATCACCAATGTTATCGTCGTTCATGGAGTCATCGCAAGATTACTCCGCACCAAAACGGTCTGACGAAGTGTCAAAAACCTCGTCATCACCTCATTGGTTGTCACGTTAGAACCCGTAGGCTTAACGGACATGGCCCCGGTTGATCCGGAGGCCTTAACAGTTGTCACTGAGTCGGGCGATGACGCGGACTCGGCTCAGTAACCTATAATAGGAGTAGCTGGTGACATTTACCAGTCACCTCCGTTGGAGTAAGAGTTTATTTTTCCCCGCAGTAGACGCATTAGCGTCTACTGAAACATTTGCATCGCTAACATCTGCACAGATCCATGCAGCTGCCAGCTTTGCTGCCTCATAGGCGAAGGGCATGTTTTTCGTTACCATGCGCAAACGAATTGATTTTGAATTAATCAATCATGCAATAATGCTTTTAATTACTTTGAAATCAATAATGAAAAATTTACAGGGAAATACATAATAGTATTTCTATGTCACTCCGCATCAGTCACGATTTCTTTGTGACTGTTTTATATGGGGGACGGTGATATAACGGGCTGTCCCGTTACATAAATTATATTTCCTACAAGAGGAATAATAACTATTGTTACCTATCAGAGGAAACAAGTAAAGAAGTACAAAGATTATTATCTTTATAGCTTTGATTTAATAGTTCCAATATTACCAAATTCGAAAAATCATGCTATGTGGCTCAGTCGGGTAAGGCATGGCAGTGCCATCCCACAGGTCACCACCGTTCGATACCTGGCAACGACAAAAAGTTAAGCCTTTGAAAACTGGTGGTTAGGGTTCATCAGCACTGAACTGCCAGATTGTGACGTCCCCCATTTTATGGTGATTCACATATGTAGAAAAGGGGGCGCAGCGAACAATAGGAATGAGATAACGGTAGGATAGAGTTTAACGGTACGATCGAGATAAACTCAATTTATAACTAAATTTCCGGTTTGCAACCTCGACCGTAAGCCCATCTTCAAGCTCATAGGATAAAGTAATTCAACAGAAAACAAGTCGGAAGAGACGGATCGCTTTATCGAGTACAAAGCACTTATAGAGAATCGAATACATCGAAAGAGTGTTGCGCTTTATGCATATGCATGTATAGGGGAAATATAGCAAGGGATCGTATGACAAGAATAATACGGAGAAATAGTGTGTAGAATATTGACGCAATAAGACGTCAGTTCTATAGATTGGATAATTTAAGTTTGAACCAAATTCGCCAATCGTCACAAGAAACGATTGTGCGGTGCTCAAGCAGGCGCCATTCATCGCTAGTTATTTATTAGATAAAGTTCACTAGTAGATTTAAAATCGTAACGTAGGAACTTATTATATAATACAGTTTCACTTTTTCTCTATTTTAAAGCCTTAGAATTTCCCTTTGTAGCTAAGACTTCTTAGCTACATAGAACCTTTCTCTGCACGTCGTGTACGTGAAGTAATCGAGGCGCCCCATTTTCACTGTAATCAGTGTAGGTCGACTAGTACTTTTATCAGTACTAGCAAAGGGTGCCCCGTTTTATAGTAAGTCGAATGTGGCTGATGCGTTATTGGAGTAGATACTGCTTTTGCATCAACTTGATTGAATTTCTTGACCGGTCTTGATATACACCATCCTTGACTGATCTTCAGACGTCGATTGTCGCGCAGGTACTTAATTTCGATTAACGTATCAAACGCATCCCAATATCTTCATCTGAAAACGACTTGACAGTTGAGCTGCCACATCGTCCGTCGCACCAGTGGATTCAGCCCCAATTAGAAGTTCGTCCACATAGAATCCAGCAAAAAAATCACGAGCCCTTGGTCTCTTTAACGAAGATGCATCAGTCTGCGGCGCATGATGTGAATCCCATATTCACAAATACACACGAAATTGCCTTGTACCATGTTGCGGCCGCTTGTTTTAGCCACAAAGGCTGCGTTCAAGAATGTAATTTGAGCACTTGATCACATCCTACACGAGCTCCTAGAGGAGGGTATACGTATACCTATTCTTCCAAAACGCCATATAGAAAATCAATGTCGACATCATATTGATGAATTAACATCCCCTTTTGACAGCACACCGCCAAAAGCACTCGAATTGAGTTGAGGTTTGCCACCGGTGAATATGTCTCCATGTAATCAGCTCCATACGTCTGCCTGTAGCCAAGTGCTACAAGACGTGCCTTGTATCGTTCAATTTCACCTAGTTTGTTCCGTTTGAGCGCGAAAGCTTACTTGGTTCCAATCACTTTCTGTCTTGCACGCTGTGGTGGTACTGTCCAGGTGATCATCTCCTGCAATGCTTTGTACCAATCATCGCGATGAGGTGAAATGGGAGCTTCTTCATTTGTCGCTGAGGTCTCGAACGCTGCACATGCTTGCTCAAACCCAATTCGCAGTCTCTTTGTACCTAATTTTTGACGTTCTTTTGTTCCATTTTCAAAATCCTCAACTGTACCACCCACTGGTACTAGCACTTGAGATTGTCCATTTTGCATGGACCCATCGCGGTTTCTTGAGATGTTTAACCACCAGTTCGTCGAATTGGTCTTATCACCATTTACCCTGGTCTTGACACTTCATCAACTGAGTCTTGATCTTCTTCAATCATTGTCAAATCATCAATCTCAAACATGGGGTCTTCAACATTAGATCCCACGAGTCCACGCATCTCGTTGTTGCATCTCGATGGAAGAGCTATCGTTGTCGTACGCGTATCTTGCACGTAACTATCTTCATGTATATATTGACTGTCATCCATTTCCATCTCCACGTCTTCCATACCTCTTGTCTGCTTTAAATCGATATAAACAACGTCTCGATCATGATCAGCGCGAAGTTCTTGGTTCACTTAATCTGCTGTAATGTTGTACGTACTGAAGTGGTGGCTCCTCATCAAATTTCGCCGATCTCGTGTACGTCACCCTCTTAGCATCTTCATCTAATATACGTAGGTTACTCGGAACATCAAGTTTTTTTTTCCATATACGAAACGTCTTGATTTGTTCCGAGTAACCTAGAAAAATACATCGAATCGCCTTCTTGGTCATCTTGGTCCTCTTTGAATTGTCGACACGTGCATATCCCTTTGACTCAAATACACACATCTCAGAGAGGTCAGGATTCTTCCGAAGATAAACTCATACGGAGTTGTAGTCGGGAACTGACACATGGAACTCGGTTTGTCACATAGACTGCTGCGTTCATCGCCTCAGCCCACCAAATCTTGTTTAATTACATATGTCTGAGCATTCCTCTGGCCCGCTCAGAAGTGTCCGGTTCATGCGTTCGGCCAACCCATTCTGTTGTGGCGAGTATGGTACCGTCGTTTGGTGCACGATACCGAATTTCAGACATATACCAGAGAAACGTCTATTGACGTATTCCGTTCCGTGTGGTCTGTCCTGATACACTTGATCTTCTTGGAGAGGAACAACGACACGCGAAGGGTACGCGGTGTCTGTGCAATAAAGCAACAGGTCGTTATCGATAGAAAATTGACGTACCTTGCCCGCGAACGTGTCGGCAATTTGATACCTGAATCAGAGTTCTTATAGCTCGTAGCAGAGCTACACACTGTTCATCCTTGGCGTAAGCCGAACGAATTAATTCAGGAATAGGCGACTAGATGGTCGTTATATGAGTGAGCTCATAATCCGACCTGCGTGATAATGCACCGACCAAAGAATTTTGCTTGCCGGGTTTATACTTCACCTCGAAGTTATATTCTGCAAAAAAGGATAGCCATCGGGCCATTCTCTGTGAGAGATGGGGCGACTTAGTCGCCGTGCGTAATGACGCGTGATCTGTATAAATCACAAACGGCTTAGAGCCGAGCAGATGAACTCTGAATTTGACGAGAGTATACTTCATAGCAAGTAGCTCTTTGTTATGAACTGGATAGTTCTTTTCCGCAGCTTTAAGCTGTCTTGACTCGAACGCAATAACACGTTCATACCCCTCAACATTTGTTTGTAACAGAGCACTGTCAATGGCAAAATCTGATGCGCCACAGACGACACTGAAAGGTCAATTTGGGTTTGGCAGTGCCAGAATCGCGGCATAGATAAGACTATCCATAACTGCTCAAAAAGCATTATTTTTGATGCTAGTCCAGCACCATTCTGTATCCTTTTTAAGGAGATTAGATAATGGTCTAGCCATATAAGCGTAATTTTCGCTATATTTGTGTAAATAATTGGCGAGACCCAACCACTTACGCAAATCCTTTTGATTTTTGGGAACCGGCCAATCGACTATGGCTTTTACCTTAGCGGGATCCGCTCGAAGGCCTCGCTTTCCAATGGAGGATCCTAGAAAAGGAATTTCGTCTGCGCCAAAAAATGCATTTAGATGCATTGGCATACAATTTGTTTGTGCGCATACACTCGAGCACTGCTCACAAATGGTCTAAATAGTTTTCCATATCCGACCGACCCTGCTCCGCACGACTATGGACAAAAATGTCATCGAAATAAGTCTGTGCATAACCTCGATGAGGGCGAAACAGTTGCGTCACTAGACGATTAAATGTTGCCGGGGCGTTGGAAAGCCCTTGTGGTATAACCAGCCACTCCCATAACATGCCGCTTGGTGTGCTAACCGCTGTAAGCGGAATATCACTAGCTCGCATGAGCAATTGGTAGTAACCATCGACTAAGTCTAATGCACTGTACATTGTACATTCTACCATATTGTTTTGAAGAACATCCTTTCTAGGGATGGGGTTTTGTGCTGGTATAGTGGCAGCATTAAGCTTATTATAAGCATGTACAATGCGTCATTTGCCATTTGGCTTTTTGACACAAAATGTCGGTGTCGAATGAGAAAATTTGCTCCTTCGTACCATTCCAGCCTCGTGCTTAGCACGGAAGAAATTGTCAATGACGTCACACTGCTCCCTTGGTAAAGGCCATTGTCTTGCGACACAGTATTTGGTTCCCGGAACTAAGTCAATTTCATGAAGAACACCTCTATCCGAAGGTGAAACAGATGGTGGGTTATTATATACCACATCTTGGAATTCCTTAATTAAGGAATAAAAGGGATCCGTAGGATCTTTAAGGATCGCATGACCCATTTCGCGCACTATGTGCAGCTTTTGTGTCATCCAGGACAGCTTCGTCGAGAAGTGACGACGAGTTTAACTCAACCATAGGTCGAATGACCGCCATTTCAGATAAGTCACCAGCTTCTAAGGTTCGACCGCACTCATCAATAGACATTTCGTCTAGCTCTAAAAGAGCATGTAACGAGGGGATTGTCGCAAGGCTAACTTCTCCGTCAATGTTACCGGTTACGCCATTTACAAGCATATGTACTTGCTCACTCGTATCACTTTGTGAGGGTGTACACGCCCTGTGTCTACCTGTCTTGGACTGGAGACAATACGCCTCTTCGAGGCCGGGACATTCACGACCCCGGGTTTTCCAGCCTGTATTGGTTCTATACATGACATGGTGTCTAATTTTGACATCCGACAAGGAGTTAGGTAACTCAACTTCCTTATCCAGCGAACGTTTACGTGTCGCTTTACGTGCACTAGGAGGGTTTGACCCAAAATCCCCTGGCGAACCACCAATAGTGTCACTACTGACACTCAGTATGGTGCCACCTCGGCCAACCACACTCGGTGGGGCTTAGACGTGCCACTCCACGTATCTCAGGGATATTGCACCCTTGATGTCCTGGCGAACCGCCAACAGTGTCACTACTGACACTCAGTATGATGCCACCTCGGCCGACCATATTCGGTGGACTTAGACGTGCCACTCCACGTATCTCAGGGATATTGCACCCTTGATGATTCGGCCTTAGGCCAACAATGCTTTCAGCATTTAGTGAATCGTTATTATAACGAGTGTCACTCGACGGAGTACGTGCCGTTTCACTTATTTCTGCTGAATCGGGCTCACAATTAATGTTTTTAACTTAGCGTTTATTAACTCAGACATGCCAATGTCTATTACACTGACAGACTCATTCGATGATCCTCGCCAATAGCGCTTTTGTTGTCTAGCAAAGGTGGGTTCATGACTCTACAGAACTTTGCTAGGAAGATTTCGCGTGGCGCCTAAGGTCTTAGACCTCCAATCGATCCATGGCTCATGGTGTTCTAACCAGGCCATACGAAGGATGAGATCATATCTCGAATCCAAATCAAGGACGAGACAGCGTTCCATACTCAAAGTCCAGAAACTTTATACCTAAGTTCAATGGAACCTTGGGAACAGTGACACGAGTCTTAGTCGCTAAGCGAACAGTGATTATATCACCTTCATGCGCTCTAAGCGCCTCAACGTATTTTTGACTTCCTTCAAGGGAAAGGCGTCGAGCATAATTGCAAGACGCTCCTGAGTAAATTAAAATTGACCACGGCTTATCGAAGCCCTTTACAGTCGCTTGAGCGACTAGCAAGCCAGGCTTGCACTCTTGCCCCGTGCCATTGAGCACCGAGCGAATTGGGGCTAGGTTCTGTTTATTCTCGCCTCCTTGAGGTTCAACGGAGCCTAGGTCTTCCCCAGTAGGGCGCCCCGCACTTACTGGGTATCGACGTTTTCCCGCACCGTACCAGATCTCTGGTATAGGTCGGAGTTGGAGCTCCGAAATTGTAGTGACCATCTTTATGGGGGGTCTCAATGAGGGCGTTGCCCGGACAGAATTGTTCCGATCTCATCCGGCTACGTTCGAAGAGGCAGTTGCCATAGCGCTACGCGCCGAGTTTGACTTTAAGTCTGCTCGCGTTAGCACGCCTGTTTACCGATTAAGCTCTTCGAGCACATGGGTTCCGTCTAATAGAGCGGAACATATGAATTTAAGCCTCGTTGAGGAAGGAGAAAAGGCTCTGCAAGCTGTGGAACAGCATAAGACCATCCGAAGATGTTATATGTGCGGAAGCACGAAACACTTACGCGCTGCCTACCCTCTTCGAAATTCGCGTAAAGCTCGAAAGGATCTTGATGCATAGGTGCAATGAGATTTCTCAACTCCGGGACGAAGTCCCCTAGGGTTCAATTACCCGGTCGAGTCGCTAGGAGCCGTGCTCGCATGCGAAAGCCTGATCAGGCGGTGCAAACATGCTCGTCATTTGCTGTTTCAGCGAATCCCATGAGGGAAAAGCGTCGTTTATGGACGTGCTGCACGATCTTGCCCACTCCATGGCTCTACCTCCAAGTTTGGAAAATGGCCATAGCCACCTTTTGCCAGTTCTGTTAAGAACTATACCTCAGAAAGGCTTCTAGCTCTTACAGATTAATGCGCAAGCCTTAGGAAGGCACTTAACGCTTTAAGATCAAAAGGGGAACTGAACTTTATTTAATTATTTAAATCTAAAAACCTTACCCTAGATAATAAAAATAGATTTTGGCCGCCAGATTTATATCTGGCGGCCAAAATCTAGATATAAATCTGGCGGCGACCACATTTATTACCCATAATAAATGGGATTTAAGTAATTAACTATTTTAAAATTAGATAAAAGGTTCTTTTACCCATAAAGTATAAGTATTACAACAACGGTTCTCCAACCGATGTGTGCCCCATTACAGTAAATGCACCTATGCGGTTGGTCACAAATGTGAACCACACCCGAGTGGTGGGTCTAATTTTTTTATTTATATAATTGACCATCCCCTAAGTACATGAAGTGTTCTTAACGGGGACTGTGTAACATTATGGCAACTGTAGCGCGTTACACATTCTGAAGTGGTATTTAATGAGCTGAACATCTCATTACAGGAAAAGAAGGACGTTTAATTCGGTGCTGCGGCGTATTCAAACGTGAGCACGTCATGTCGACTGTCATATAGGCCGATATTTAAGTTGTATGCAGGCTGCGTAAACTTTTAATAGAGAAGAAGCACGTCCTTTTTCGCTCCAGAGCTAAATATTTGAGCTCATAAATTATATGTACGTCCTGATTACGCTTTATTTTGTTAGTACACCGTATAACACTTCTACCACAGCATTGCAACACCACCTCTCGTAACAAACTTGCTTGCAAGTCGAAACATAATTATACGTTCTATTGCTCGATTTAATAAAAATCTGGCCACTGACGTTATTATTCCTATTCTACTTGGCCGATGCATTTGCCCAGAGTTACCTTTTTTGCCAGACAGAACGACTGTTAGTAATCAACCAAAAGGTCTAAAAGAGCTACAACAACTCACCTTGTCACCTGGTTGAATCGTAAACTGGAAAGACTTCGGAGCCTCGAAGACCAACACGACTGTAGATCCCAGCTACACATGTTACACATTTTAGGCATCATTTTTTTTTAAGTTTATCGTCATACCTTAAATTTTGCCAACTCCTCGCCACATATTGCGTCAACATTGCAATCGTACTTTTTCGAAAAGCAGTGACCAACCAGTCGGTCCTGGGCAGAGATATTGGAATGGAAATCGGGCTCCTTTGTGAGATCAATCGATCCCACGTTTAAGGCGCCAACAGCTATAAGGGAAAAGAAACCATGCTCCCATTCACCCAAAAGTGCAACGCGCTCATTTTCCACAAAGAGACTAGGTATCAGCCGCGCTCCAAGTTGGTTGACCGGAAAAAGATTACCAGGGAAATGGCGACGCTCCTCCATGAGCCAGTTAGTTGGGGCATGAATGCGATGGTAATCACCAGGGGCAAGATACAAAACGCAGTGATACATTGCTTTATCTTCTATGATAGGCATCTTTTTAGTAAAAAAAGAGGGAAGGCCACCAAGGAACTCATCAAGCCGGTAGCGCGCGCCTTTGATTTGCTCCAGCGTCGGCACATTGGTCGAGTCATTAACGACTCCAAAAGAGGCTACAGTGCCGTCCACTGGGCTAGCAATGTGACCAGAATCCATATCGAACGGACGAAGGCCATCTCTCAATGGACGCGAGAAGAATTCGCCAAGGTTGGCGTAGTCTTGTAGTGGGTACTTCATCTCGTCGAGATTACAATTGTATACAGCAGTCCACGCTTTATAGATGGGCCCGCGCAGCCACAATGGCCTATTATCAGATTAAAAAAGAAAACATTTGAGTAATCATGATTAGACAAGCGCGATGCGTTTCATCACTCGTACAATTCTTTGTCGTGCATTTTGCCCCAAAGGCGGCTGGCTGCTCGGTACGGAAAAAGCTTGAGAGACTGGAGTTGACGCTCTGTGGCCATCGTTTTTTCAAACTCAGTTCGAGGACCAGGAAGTCTACATAGTGCTGATGCCGGGTGCGTCTTGCGCTCCTCGTCCGTCGGGTTGTTAAGGTGGTGCCACTGCAGAAAGCCAATGAGTGCGAAGCCTAGGGTGGCTGGTAATTTCCAGCTGTCGGCGATGGCGCTAATCAAGTTCTTGGCATCAGTTCTTTGCTTTTTCTGATGTTGCTGTTGCGAGAATTGGCGGTACAGCTGCGCCTTAAAGAGGGCGGTGGGCCGGGTATTGTGCATCATACAGCTTCGGTAATTCTGTCGTCTAATTAGAAGCCATACCTTTTTGTAATAAATACGAAATCGCTACGTCACAATTTGCCGACTTTGTAAAAATACTTGTGGAACGCAAAAACTTTTTACGCGAGTGTAAATACAGCGAAAGGACCAAAAAAATACGACGAATAGAACTATGCGGAGCAAAGTGATTTAATATGTAGCAAGCAGGAACAAATGAAATGACGTAAAAACATCGGTGGATATGCGAAGGCAATACTGACACAGTGGAAATATATATAGCCACTTTAAGCGGAATGTCCAATGATAGAAGTGATCGCTGCAAGCACTAAACCAAAAAAAAGGGTTTTGAGGAGCCGCATGTGCAGACGCGAGAGCGGATACAAAACGATGCTGAGGATGAGCTTTTTGGATTGAGTATATGGCGCGTAGCGTTGGGGAAGATCAAGAAGGCTATTCTTGTAGATCACGGTTTTATAGTGCGAAAACGCCTTGAATCCAAAGTGGCCGTGGTACGACCCCATACCCGAGCCGCCGACGCCACCGAAGGGTACATTTGAGTTCGATAGCTGCATGAGCAAGTCATTCAGCACCATGCTACCAGCTGACGTTTCATTCACAACACGTTCTTTATTCTTGCCATTCGAACTAAAGCAATATAATGCAAGTGGCTTCTCGCGTTTACTCACAAAAGTGATTGGCTCGCTTAAATCGCCCGAAGAAAAGTAATAGATTGGCAGCAACGGGCCGAAAATTTCATCGCTCATGGAAGCGCTCGAAGCAAACGAAGCAAAATCGGAACGAAAGTTAAGCAATGTGGGTGCGATAAAAAGCTGCATAGCGTCAGTGTCGCCTCCGTACGTCACGTGCTCTCGATCTTTGTCCAATATGCCTGCCAAGCGGTCATACATGCGCTTGTTGATGATTCGACCAAAGCTGTCTGACTCCTTCACATTAGCGCCGCCGTATTGGATATTAATCTCTTTTTCAAGCAGCTTGACAAATTGATCACCTACTTTTTCATCGACCATTAAGTAGTCACACCGAACGCACGTTTGGCCTCCATTGACAAATGCCCCCCACGCAATGCGTTTTGCAGCCAGTTTCAGGTCTGCCGTGTGGTCAATAATGCAAGGAGACTTTCCTCCTAACTCCAACACTGTAGGCGTCAAATATTGTGCTGCGGCTTGAGCCACTATCTTGCCCAGGAAGGTGCCACCTGTTGCAAATATGAGGTCGTAGTGCTCCTGCAACATCTTCTTGGTCTCATCCACCCCTCCGTAAACCACACGAACGTAGCTTTTATCCATATACCTATCGAGCAGCTGGAGCAACAAATTGTTTACATAGCGCGTCGTGTCCTCACCCGGTAACCGCAAAATGACGCAGTTTCCAGCTCCAAGAGCGGCTACGAGCGGCATGAGCAGAAGGTGAATCGGGTAATTCCACGTGCCAATAATACAAACCACGCCCAGCGGCTCAGGTCGAATATACGACAAGCCCGGAAGATTCGCAACATTTGTTAGTTTAGGCTTGGGCTTCGACCAGTCGTCAATGTAATCAGTAAATTCCTGAATCTCGGCTTGAATCAACGCAGTCTCAGTGGCAAACAGCTCCACTGGGTGCTTGTGTAAGTCCTTCCACACCGCCTCAACAATAGCCGCTTCGTTCTCGACTAAAAGCCGCTTTAACGACCGCAACAGAGACTTGCGCATTTTCATGTCCTTCGTGGCGCCAGTGGCGAAGCTGGCACGCAAGGCCACTACATCGGCGTGAGTGTCTTGCTTTAGTACATCGGGGAGGGCTGGTATTTCTGTGACGGGTCCGTACATAACGGTTGGGGAACTCGCGTCTTCGAAGGACAAATAATTGGTAGGGTCTCGAAATATTGTTAGATCTGAGACTGACATTAGTTCAAGGTTTATTGGCGACTGACCATAATTACTTTCCTACGGTCATTTTTTTAGCAGCAGGACCTTGACATAATCCTAGATTTTATTGGCTACAACATCTAAAAGTTTCTCAAAACTTAGCTGGCCGCACCAAAGTCTGCAAAGCCAATATAATAATGTAAAGCTTCACTCCGAGAAAACTTGATAAATGCTCATTAATAAAAAGGAAGAGAAAAAGAACTTCAAATTTTACTGATAATAGCTGTTTTAAGTATGGGAGCAGCCTGTTTGATGTGGTTGAATAATATCTAAGAAATAATAACAAATATAAAATATAAATGGTGTGTTAGTATTGCACCGCTTACAAGTTGTAGACACGTCACAGCACGGACATGATTACGGACAGTACCGCGGATTACGGACATTATTATGACAGTACCGAAGATTACGGACATGATGTCTGTAACGGGACACTACGACTTGTACTGCTTCAGTACAAGTCGTAGTGCCCCGTTACACCTGGTAGCACTTTGTTGTCCGTCCAAGGACCACATTTCCCTCATCAAACATGGACATGTTAGATGATAGTGGGAATACGCATCACATTTCCCGTGAAAGCTACTCCTTTCTAAGTGACATAGAAAGGAGTGCGGTCGAAGGAATGAGTTCGACCGTAGGAAACGATGCAATCTTGGCAACGCTGTCCAATTTGGACAGGGATGCCCTCCATTCAGCCATCGCCAAGTTTATACAACATGAACTTGACGAGATGAAGGAAACGGTAGCCTTGCTGAATCAGCAAGGCTCTCAACAGGCAGAACTGTTGAGATTACAACAGGTACAGACCCCTGTACCTGGGATGACGCAAACGCGTCGTCCCGAAACTCTAAAAATTGACATCTCAAAATATAGGGGAGTCGAAGAAGACTCCCTTTTAAGAAGGTTTGTCGAAATAGACGATGCCATAAGGGCACGTCACATTATCGACGAGCAAATGCAAATCGCATTCGCTCAATCAAATCTGACAGGTCGTGCCAAAACTTGGGCATTGGGCCTTAAGTTACGCGACCCATATGTCTTTGGATCGCTAGAGGTTATTAAAGCCCGGCTCAAAAGACGTTTTAACCGCATAGTGCTGAGTTCAGAGCTCGATTAGAGCTTCTGAAACTCAAGCAAGACAAGCGTGATGTTTACGCTTATGCCCAGCACATACGACGCTTAGCGAGTTGTACAACAAACAACCCAGTTATCAACACACTTGATTACGGTGTTCATGCAAGATCCTACGGATGGTCTCGTAAAGACCCACCTGTTCCGCTTGGACCTGGATACGCTTAAAGAAGCAATATCCGTTGCGAAGAAGAGGACTTTAGCTTGACACAGGCTCAAGCTAGTTCGTCATCGTATCGTCCTCCAAGACGACACGAGCTGATCGCGGCTCCGACGCTGTTGCGAAATCGCTAGGCGGACCGCCAAAAGACGGTCGGGGTCAGTAGGGGCGCAACACCCTACTGATCCAGCAACCTCAAGAAAATTTGCAAATCTCTCGACTAAAGTTTCTTCAGACACACAATCATTATGTGTCTCTCCACCTGGTGATGAGGTATCCCTCATTACCTTGAAGTTAAAAGTGATAAATGATTTGTCATTTAGAGCCCTAGTGGACTCTGGAGCGTCGAATAACTTTATTCGTCGCCAGTCACTAGAGGGTCGTAGGCTCAAATATGTTGAGCGCGACATCCCTCCAACGAGGATGACAGTGCGTCTAGCGACAGGCGCATCAATAACAGTAATGAAACGCGTAGTGAAATTTCACTACACGTTAAGAGATTTACAGTATGATGATGGTTTCATCGTACTGGATTTGGATGTCAAATTTGATGTCATCCTAGGTCTACCTTGGCTCAGAAACTATGAGCCAAGGATCAGCTGGCAGCATCGATCCGTGAAGATGCCTGCCACTTGTTTATCAGATGGCCATCTGATGAACGTCTTAGAGCGTCCACAAACGTGTGGATGTACTACGAGTGAGTGCGATGGCATCACTTGTGGTTCGGTCGTTAGTACGACTGCACAAGATCACAGTGTGATTACTTATCACCCTGTGGAGTCAGCTGCCGGCGGCTGTGCGAATGCACAGGCAGCGCCGAAGTTCCACCACTCGAAGAAGTCGAGTGGATTGAGACATGAATGTACGCCTAGCGGGCGACATTCAAGTAGTATGCCGGTTGCCCCAAAGGGACAACACGATGATTCTAGGCCGAGTAGAGAGTAGATCGAGAGGACCCGACTGAGATAGCGCAATCTCAGTCGGAAGACGTTGAGGGAATAAGTCCCACGTACTTGATGAGAAATCTCCTCAAATAGTTAATTTGGATGGATTTTATCAGATCCGTATGCGTGAACGGTGTGCGAGTAGTGCGGCGCCTTCGGCACGGCCAGGTGCCATATTCGTTTTATTAAGACAGTATACTAG
Source organism: Bremia lactucae (assembly GCF_004359215.1). Lineage (NCBI taxonomy): Eukaryota > Oomycota > Peronosporomycetes > Peronosporales > Peronosporaceae > Bremia > Bremia lactucae. The sequence continues at coordinate 438,798 of NC_090617.1, forward strand.
AAGTCAGTTTTGATCTTAAAAAGCGATCTCCATCACAGTCTTACGCATTGGACTGAGATTGTTTCTTACAGCGCGTGTGAAAATTGATAGTATTTATTCTTCTTTAGAATAAGGTGGTTCCTGCATTATGCGGAACGACATGACGGATGGCATCATCAATCATGGTTTCCGCCTGGTCTTGCCCAAAAGGAAAGCTCGCATCAGCGACGATATTAAGTCGCCCTGGTTTATATTGTCTGAAAAGTCTACTCCTCACAATAAATATTCCTTAATGCTCATCACGCGTCGAAGTTAACAACGACGCGAGTGATATCGATGTCAAAGAAATCGACATCGAACACCTGTGGTGCATAGTGCATCCACGTTTACCTCGTACTGTAATCGGCAATCACATTTGAATTTTGCCAACCGTTTTACAAGACGTGGAGCATGTCAGCTTCTTGCCATCCACGTAACTATCTTTCTTAACGAAGCTAATAAAAATACCGCTCTTATGCTTATCTTTCAAGCCTCGACTTCTGCAATGAGCTCGACTGGACCTTGTTGCAATTTGTGGTTGGTCCGTTGAAACGAGGCCATTGAGATGGAGGGGCCAGGTTGGAGTAACTAGACTTCAAGATGCCGAGGAAATAATTCCTCGACAGCCTGTGGATATATCCCAGGAAGAAACCGAGACAATAAATGTCTCGGTTAATAACGGTAAAGAGTAGGCGCTTATACTCTAACTCTGTATGCGCCTCCGAAGTTACCTACGGAGATAACTCAATTACCAACCTAGATCCTAAGCGGTTCTTGAGGGATCTGCATGGTGGCAAAATCAAGCAGATCTGCGTACTCGTCACAGCGGACGATTACGTAACCGACATTAGGTCAGCTGTAATTTTTTTGCAGAGAACGAACGGGTTCTCAGCAGCTCATCGATGGACCAAAGTGTCCTCGATGTGAAGACTCGGATTAAAAGATACAGTACTCAATCTTGGGAGTCACTCAAGGGAAATCGTCTATACGAGGATTTAATAGAATTCAAAGATGTATTCCCTGAAGCAGTTCCATGCGAGTTGCCTAAGGATAAAGGCACTCGACATGAGATCGAGCTCAAATCGGGCTCGAAGTAATGAAGCAGTGGCCACTGCCTCGTGAACAAGTACTTGCGATCGATAAGTTCTCTACCGATCGAGTAAAAGCAGGCCATGTAAGGGAGTCAACCTCTCCACATAGCTGTCTGACCTTCTGTGTGCGAAAGGTCACAGGAGGGTGGCGGATAGTGCACGCATTCAACAAACTGAATGCTGCGACAGTATCGGCTCAAACGCCGATAACGAGATAAGACGTAATCATAGATGGTATGTCTAAGAGTACGATCTTTTTGTCTATGGATCTGATGGATGGGTTCTATCAAATTCTTATGCGCGAACGGGACACCCCGTACACAGCAGTGAGCACTCCTAGTGGGATGCTTTGGGAATGGCTAGTGATGCCTCAGGGGCTCAGTAACGCCCCTGCAACATTCAACAGATGCGTAACAAATCTGTTGAGATCGGTGCGGGAATTCACGCCGGGTTATATTGACGATGTATTCGTCCATAGCCGGGCCATGGACGGTAAGACTAACGTGGAAGCTCATAAAACTCACGTTCGTCAAGTTCTTACACTTATGCGAAAAAATAAGTTGTATGCAAATCTCAAGAAGTGTTTATTCGCTGCAAGCAAAATACCACTTCTTGGGTGCATCGTCGGTAAACATGGCGTGCGCCCTGATCCCGAAAAGATCAAGGCAATCCCCGACTGGCCAGTTCCAGTCAATGTCAAGGGACTTAGAAAGTTCCTTGGTTTAGCGGCGTACTTGCACAAGTACTTTCGCAATTATGCAGAGATGACAGTTCATCTCTCTCGTCTCTTGAAAAAAGACGAGAAATGGTTATGGAACGCTGGTTGTCAGCGTTCGTTTGATGGTATCAAGCAAAGCTTGATGCAACCGCCCATCTTGGCGATTGCAGATCAAAACAGACCATTCCATGTGGTCTGTAACGCCAGCGATTTCGCAATCGGCTGCGCGTTAATGCAATACGATACAGACGGCGCGGAGCGCGTCGTCTGTTACGAATCGCGTCAGCTGCTACCAGCTGAACGCAGTTACCCAGTGCATGACAAGGAACTCCTCGCCATGAAATATGCATTGGCTAAATTTAGGGTCTACCTCCTCGGAGATAGACCGTTCATCGTAAATACAGACCATGCGTCATTACGCACGGCCGTAAATAGCCCACATCGCTCGCAAAGAATGGCGAGGTGGCTATCCTTCTTCGCGGAGTTTAATTTCTCCGTCGAATATACACCAGGACGACTTAATGTCGTCGCTGATGCGTTATCACGCCGACCCGATTTCGAGTCAGCAGTGCACTCCAACAGTGAAAGTGATCTTACTGTTGCAACACTCACTACGAGTGTTCCGTCATCAACCTTAGTTAATGACATAAAGAAAGCCTACAGAGAAGATAAAGATCTTCGTTGTTTGATGGATCATCTAATGAATCCATCTGATAAATCTTTTAAAGGTAAACCAGTTTATATCGATCGTCATCCGATCGATACACAACACATAACGGTTTATTGTATTACACAGCCGTTACCGGCGACACCCCACGTGTTGTCGTCCCAACTCACAATGATTTTCGCTTGCGCATCATGTATGAGTGTCATGATGCACCGACAAGTAAGCATCGTGGACGTGAGATAACCTACCTCACAGTAAGTCGCGACTTTAACTGGGCCCGCGAGCATCAGTTCGTGCGCAAGTACATTCGCGCTTGCGAGGTATGTCAACGGGTGAAGTCTAGCCCTTCATCCCGTGCACCTCTTCAACCTCTGCCACTTCGGCAGAGTGTTGGCAGTCTGTATCTATGGACTTCGTCTTCGGATTTCCCGAAGACGACCACAGAAACAATGGAATCCTTGTTTTTGTAGACAGATTCAGCAAGATGGTACATCCTGCTACGGTACCAGAGTCGATTACGGCTCCAGGTCGTGCCCGTGTTTTTATCGACACGGTATTCAAACTTCATGATTTGCCCCGTGAATTGGTCTCGGATAGAGATCCAAGATTCACGGCGGAGTTCTGGCAATCCTTGTTCCGATCTCTTGGAACACGGCTGACTATGTCAATATCCGATCACCCGGAAACGGATGGTCAAACAGAACGCGTAAATCGCGTCCTCGAAGAGATACTTCGAGGTTACGTCCAATCGTATCCGAATTGGAGCGAGATTTTACCGATGGGCGAATTCGCCATCAATAATTCGGTGCATGCGTCTACAACGCATACACCGTTCATTGTGAATGGCTTACGCCATCCTCGCATACCCACCCAATTAGAGGGATCCTCTCCCAACCACTTACGCAATCATTTTTGTTTTGAGGAACCGGCCAATATACTATGGCTTTTACCTTAGCGTGATCCGCTTTAAGGCCTCGCTTCCCAATGAAGCATCCTAAAAAAGGAAATTCTTTTCGCCAAAATGCATTTCGATGCATTGGCATACAAATTATATGTCCGCATACACTCAAGCACTGTTCGCAAATGCTCTCAATGATTCCACATCCGACCGACCTTGCTCCGCACAACAATGGACAACAATGTCATCCAAATAAGTCGATTGGTATATACCAAATCTTAGAATTCCTCAATGAAGGAAAAATGGATCCGTATGATCTTTAAGGATCGATGATCTTATCGGTTACACCATTTTACAAGCGTATGTAATTGCTCATACGTATCGCTTTGTGAGGGTATAAATGCTTCGCGTCTCCCCTGTCTTGGAGTAAAGACAATACGCCTCTTAGAGTTTGGGACATTTACGTCTCCAAAAGCTCCAGCCTGTATGGGTTCTATACCAGATATGGTGTCTAATTTGACATCCGACAAGGAGTTAGGTAACTAAACTTCTATTACCAGCAAATTTTTACGTGTCGCTTCACGAGCTTTAGAAGGGTTTCACCCAAAATGTCCTGGCGAACCGCCAATAGTGTCACTATTGACACTCAGTATGGTGCCACCTCGGCCGGCCATACTCGGTGTAATTAACGTGCCACTCCACGTGTTTCAGGGATATTGCACCCTTGAGGTCCTGGCAAACCGCCAATAGTATCACTACTGACACTCAGTATGGTGCCACCTCGGCCGGCCATAATCGGTGGACTAGACGTGCCACTCCGTCGAGTGACACTCGTTGTAATAACGATTTACTGAATGTTGAAAGCATTAATGGCCTAAGGCCGAGTCATCATGGGTGTTATATCCATCAGATATGTGGAGTGGCATGTTAACCGAGTGTGGTCGGCCGAGGTGGCACCATACTGAGTGTCAGTAGTGACACTATTGGCGGTTCGCCAGGACCTCAAGGGTGCAATGTCCCTGAGATACGTGGAGTACGTGCCGTTCCACTTCCTTCTTCTGAGTCGGGCTCGGAATTAATGTTTCCAACATTAGAGTTTATTAACCCAGACATTTCAATGTCTAAAACACTGACAGACTCAGTCAATGATCCGCGCCAATAGCGCTGTTATTGCCTAGCAAAGGTGGGTTCGTGACTCTTTAAAGCTTTACCCGATACATTGCGCGTTGTGCCTTAAGTCTTGGACCTCCAATCGATCCATGGCTCATGGCGTTCAAGCCAGGCCATACCAAGGATGAGATCATATCGAATCCAAATGAAGGACGAGACAGCGTTCCATACTGTCAAAGTCCAGAAACTTTATACCTAAGTTCAATGGAACTTTAGGAACAACGACACGAGTCCTAGTCGCTAAGCGAACAGTGATTGAATCACTTTCATGCGCTTCAAGCGTCCTATCGTATGTTGACTTTCTTCAAAGGAAAAACGTCATGCATAATTGCAAGACGCTCCGGAGTCAATAAAAGTTGACCATGGCTTATCAAAGCACTTCACAGTCGCTTGAGCGACTAACAAGCCAGGATTGTACTCACGCCCCGTGCCATTGCGCAGCGAGCTAATGGAACTAGGTCCTACTTCACAGTCGCTTGAGCGACTAATAGCCAGGCTTGTACTCACGCCCCGTGCCATTGCGCAGCGAGCTGTCACCTCTTAGAGGTTCAACGGAGCCTAGATCTTATTCAGTATGGCGCCCCGCACGGGCGCCCCGCATACTGGGTATCGACGTTTTCCCGCACCGTTCCAGATTTCTGGTATAGGTCGAAATTGGTGCTCGTTCGAGCTTTACGCATCTTTCGTAGGGGACAGGCCGGACGTAAATGTTTCGTGCTTCCGCACATATAACATCTACGGATGTCCTTATGCTGTCCCACAGCTTGTAAATTCTCTTCTCCTTCTTAAATGAGGCTTCAAGGCATGTGTTCCGGTCTACTAGACCATATCCATGTGCTCGAAGAGCTTGTACGGTAAACAGGCGTGCTAACGCGAGCAGACTTAAAGTCGAACTCAGTGCGTAGCACTACGGCAACTGCCTCTTCGAAAGTAGCAGCATGTTTACATAGTTCCTTCTGGGCAACGCCCTCATTGATACTCCCATAAAGGTTGTAACAACAATTGCTTCTTGCACCGGGCCTTGATGGATAGATGCAATGAGAGTTTTTAACTCCTTGACCAAGTATCCTAGAGTTCGTTTATCGTGTCGAGTCGCTAGGAGCCGTCCTCGCATGCGGAAAGACTGATCAGGCGGTGTAAACATGCAAGTCATTTGCTGTTTCAGGAATTCCCATGAAGGGAAAGCATCGTTTATGGACATACTGCACGATAGTGCCCACTACATCGATCTACCTCCGAGTTTAAAAATGACCATAGCCACCTTTTCCGGTTCTGTGAGAACAAGGCGGAATGAATGGACATCTCCATCTGCTAAATCCAAAAAGGGAGATTTTCTTCCTCTTTTCCTTTAAATGTCTTCACATTGACAGCTAGAGGGCGACCCTTTGGCTCTAAATCTGGTACAGAGATGTACCGGGTTGGCATAGATGCCTCTTAGTGATCTTGTACCTGGCCGATCTAGAGAGGCTTCATATCGCATGAAGGCTTCAAGCCTTGCATGCAGGACCTCTGGTCCCTGGGAGATAATGAACTTCACATGTTCAAGCCCAAAAAACGTTTTAAGCTTGTCAGAAGCTGCGCGTTCCGTCTCTGAAAGTTCTGGAATCTTTTTCAATTCAGTGGGATAATTAGTCTTGTAAAGACTCAAGCGTAGATTAATTACGAGTGCTACCAGGTGTAGCGGAGCTTTTTAGCTCCTGAAGTCTGAGAAAGACTAATAAACTCAGCGAGACTCCCAGTTCTATAGAACCAATTGGTTTAACAACTCAGGGAGTCGTACGAGCTAATAAACCCTGATAAATCCTAGTTCAAGGGGTTCAGGAGTTCGTAGAACCAAGTGACAACTAGTGTCCAAGAGGATATACCTTAGAAAGGCTTCTATCTCTAACAAGTTAATTCGCAAGCCTTAGGAAGGCACTTAACGCCTTAATATCAAAAGGGGAACTGCACTTTATTTTATTATTTAATCTAAATCCTTACTCTAGCTAATTTAAAAATAGATTTCGGCTGCCAGATTTATATCTGGCGGCAACCACATTTGTTACCCATTAAAAATGGGAGTCAAGTAATTTATTATTTTAGAATAGGATAAAAGAGTATTTTACTCATAAAGTAAATGTACCACAACAACGGTTCTACAATTGATGTGTACCCCATTACAATATTGATGCAATAAGACATTAGTTCTATTTATTGGTTGATTTAAGTTTAAAACAACCCCCTTAATCGTCACAAGACACGATTGAGCGGTGCGCAAGGATGCGCCATACATAGTTTGTTGTCAATATAATAAAGTCATTAGTGATAGAGGATCATTACGTAGGAGCTTAATATATTAATAGAATTTTGCTTTTCTCTATTCTAACAGCCTTCGAACTAACCTTTAGTAGCTAAGACTCCTTAGCTACCTGTAATCTTCCTATGCACGTCGTGTACGTGAAGTAACCGAGCCACTACACTTCACTGAAATTAGTGTAGGTTGTCTAGTGCTGCAAACATAATTAGCATAGGTGGCCCGTTACAGTAGAATGACTTGTCTGGCTCATATCTCGGTTTTGGATGATAATTTAATATTGCTTCAATGCGGATCGAGTTACTTGCAAGCGAATCCGCTTAGTACTATG